>NC_089747.1:8210000-8420000 GCF_040412425.1 Macrobrachium rosenbergii
CCATTGCAACTGGCACGAACTATGCAGGACGAGCCATTGCCAATGGTACTAACGTTGCAGGTCGAGCCATTGCCAATGGCACTAATGTCGCAGGTCGAGCCATCGCGAATGGCACCAACGTTGCAGGTCGAGCAATAGCAAATGGCGCCAAACAGGTTAGTAATTGCTGCCAAGAGGTTTTGATTGTATTGTCAGTGTATCTACGCGTTTTTGAATTACCAGACAACCTGTTTCAGTTTTTTTTTTTTTTTTTTTTTACAGGATGTCTTCATTCAAACCAAGCTAAAAATAAATGTTCGTGTTAGTTTTTCACATTTCCAAAACTTTGTTGGTGGTTCATTTATCCACTAGCAGTCAGTGGATATGTAAGCTGCTTGGTTAATCCTTCCCCAGTGTTCCCAGTTACAAAGCTTCCTTTAATAAAAAAAAAAAAAAAAACAAGCTGTCGTCACTCATATGGAGAAGCCAGTTGACCTGTATTTTTGTGTACTATATTTTTTATATATATATATATATATATATATATATATATATATATATATATATATATATACAAGAATTAATGTATAGATGTTAATGCATATATATAAGACACATTGATGATTTAGACCTAAGTTATGCTTGACTTGCAAAGGCCGTGGTTTTGTTGTCTTAGACCTAGGCCATTTTCTGTTTAAATATTACAACAAACAAACAGTGGGGAGTTAGAAATCAGGGCACACTATACAGAGGATAGACTGGAAGATTTTTTTGTAATAAGTAACGGAAAGGCAGATGGTATAACATTCCCAGTTGTCGCAATGATCTGAAATGCAAGGGACCGAGATGACTTAAATGGAATACTGAAGAAAACGTTGAAGTTTTATTTTGAAAAATTAGGTAGATGCAAAGGAATGGAGAGGAAAGTAAATATTCATTGCAAGGACTGTGAAAAATTCACAGTAACTCTATAGAGTTGGTACAGAGAAACTGAAAAAAAGTGTTACGATAATATTCATGAAACCAAATATGAGGAATTTGGTAATTCTTTGATTTCTGCTAAAATGGACAAGCGAATACTAGAGTCCATTGTATACAGTCACTATATCCTAAAATGAACAAATATTGTTTTAATCGGGTAGCCAGCCGAGCGGAACAAAGAATGTTTGGCTGCTAAGTAACTGGAAATTGGTGGTCTAGTAATGACTTATTTAAACAAGATAACTACGATGACATTCCATGATGTACAGTATTTGTTGCTGGACGAATCATCCTGGGGGTAGCTTGCAAGAAAAAGTATACATAACTTGAACCTTAGAGTTAAGGTCCAATCCTTAAAATTATACGATTTGGGATTATTCTTCCTCATAGTCAGTAGTATCCTGCTTGAATGGTTTGTCGACCATTAATGTGTTCTACGAACTCACCACTGGTGTCAGGCAGAATTATTGTTTAAATGAATGTTTACGTTACCTGTGCGTTGTCATTGACGCCGGAGGTAAATCAATGGAACATAAATCAGTAAAGAATGTAAAATTTCCTGTTTAACTGACTTAAACAAGTTAGCCATTGAGTTCATCGTTTTCTATTCCATAAACGTTATCCTGAATCTAGTTTTCTATGTCAACTTTCCTCTGAATCAATGAAGTGTAGTCAAGTGTTGAACAGTCTTCGTTGACCGGTGCAACTATGTACAGTGGGGCATATATCGTCATTAGAGATGACATCAATAAGGCAAGTGAATTAACATTTACATAACAAAACGCTGTAAAAATGTACTTAAATCATGTAGAGTAACCCAGTGACAATCGAGGACTAAGAAGCAGATTTTTACTGATGTGACATTTTGACCCCTGCTAACATCTGCTAAAAAATACGTTTTGAGGAAACTGGATATTAATAATTCTTATTAATTAAAGCATTTTATACAAGCACTTTATGTCAGTGGGGAGGAAATCAATGGTTTTTTCGCATTTATTAGGATTTCACAGTAAGAGAGAGGCAAATAACTATTTCTGTTTCCTAATTTACCCCCTTAACGATTTTCTCGAGAAAGGGCCTGCGTGTGCATGATTCATAGAGCAGTTATTCATGAAAGCGTTAATCTTCTTCTTCTACTTTTCTTCTTCTTCTTCTTCTTCTTCTTCTTCTTCTTCTTCTTCTTCTTCTTCTTCTTCTTCTTCTTCTTCTTCTTCTTCTTCTTAGCTTAATCCCTACTCAATGACTCAAGGTTGCTGTTTATTAAGAGCCCTTTCAGGTGTTTCTAACACATTGAACAACAAAGGCCGAAAAATATTATATATTTTTTTCATCCTGGATACACTGTCAGTTTTCATTAAACTTCGTTTTAATGACTAAGCTGTTGCTTTAAACATGCTAGTGACTGCAACTTGTACAGGGAATTGGGGTTGTGGGGGGCGCCACTTAAAACGCAAGTAACTTAACAAATGAGTTGCCAGATCGGTAGCAAGACCGTGGCAATTACGAGTAAACATAATCTGTAAGCCATATTGTTCGGATTCTAAGTTTAGACCTACGTTACGCTAGACTTATAAAGGGCGTGTTTTTTTTTTTTTTTATTCTTCTAGTCCTACATAATTTTTTAAAAGTTAAATAAGACACGAGTCTCAGGGACAGGAATTATTATAAATAGGATAGATTGGAAGATTTTTAATGTAATTAGTAACGCAAGCCAGAGGGTATAAAACTACCATGCCTTGAAATGTGTTCACTGGTAAACACACTCCCAAACTGCAATAGCCTCGAAAATCTGAAACAGAAGGAACAGAGATGACTCTGATGTGGAAAAATAAGGAAGGCGATCAAGTTCGTTTCGGAAAAAGACAGAGAAAAGACCAAAATGAAAACAAGGTACTGATACTGCTGAAATCGAATAAGAGGAGTTGGATCATGCTCTGATTTCTGCTGAAATAGACATAGGTATTTGCTAGCTGAAGTATATACAATTTCCGTAATCAGCCCAACATCTTAGGAAAAATTTTGCAGTTCAAAGAGCCAGGCCCTAAAATTGTATAATTTTGTCGTTATTCATTTGCGTACTCAGTAAAAAAAATATTGTATATCAAGAAATATCGCAGATATCCGGCTTAAATGATTTTTTTTTTACTAAGCGACCATTTTTACGAAATAGGCCATCCACTGCTGTTTGTCAACCACTTATACGTAAAACAGACTCACCACTGATTAAAAGCAGAATTATGGCTCAGATGAATGTTTTCATTGTCAGTACATTTGTCCTAGACTCCTGAAGTAAACCAGTAAATATAAAAATGTATAACTGAATGTAAAATTCCCTGCCTAACATGGCTAAACACACAGCATGTATCACGGTACACAACCCATTCAGCGAATGTCACTGATTTAGACAAGTTAGCCATTGAGCTCATCATTTTCTATGCCATAAACGTTATCCTGAACCGAGTTTTCTATGTCAACTTCCGCTGAATCGATGTAGTAGTGAGCCAAGTGTTCAACAGTTTTCATTTCCCCGTGTAACGATGCATAGCGAGGCATATAACGTCATCAAAGATGACATCAATAAGGCAAGTAAATTAACGTTTAACTAACAAAACACTACGTTAAGAAAGTAATGAAGTCATTTAGAGTGGCCCAGTTACAATTGAGAATTCATACAACGTGGAGTTATGTATATATTTCGAGCAATAAGGTACATCTGTGCGAAAGTACTACATTCATGTTTACCTATGTGGCATTATGACAACTGGGAACAGCTGCGACACTGACACACATTTCGGGGAAACAGGATGTTATTAATTTATGTAGAGCAAAGATATTTTGAAGGCTACACTTCATGTTAACAGTAGATAGGCTAAAGTGCATGTCAGATCTTGGTGATGCAGGGATTAGGCCTATGAGCGTTATCGCATTGTCACCGCATGTAGAAGAAAAACATGAATAATTATGTATTTGTCTAAATACATATTAGAGGAAAAATTTACTCTCTGCATTTATTAGGATTTTGCTGTAAGAGCGACGGTAATTTCTTTGTTTCCGTGTTTACCCTCATAACGATTTTCGCGGGCGGGCGTCTTTGTGCGTGAATCACATAGTAGCTATGCACCGTGCTCCCAGCGCTATGCGTAATGCGTTGTTCGTGAGCAAGTACAAGCAAATATTTCATAATCATGCGTGGTCATCCATGTCTCACGAAATGCAAACACCTTACACGATATAATTCCCATTATATCAGAGTGCCTAATTTTGTTAAGATATGCTCTGAAGAACGCATGCTACAGAAAGGTATATATATATATATATATATATATATATATATATATATATATATATATATATATATATATATATATATATATATATATATATATAATTTGTGTGTTTCATGCACTGAGGGTAGTGGGTATCACAGGCTGTACTGGTAGGGTCGATATTTTATTATTATTATTATTATTATTATTATTATTATTATTAGCATATCTTATGAGCGGACTTTGTGTTATGCACTTTGTATCTACATAATGGGGCGTTCAAGATCACGTTTTTGTCATGTCTCAAAAACGTGGGGTCCAGGACTCCCCTTTTCCCTTATCACGGCTCCTGCCTGTTATGATTATTACTCCGAATATACGCACATTCATTTGGGAGGAATGTGCTGAGTTGTCGAGGAAGCTTCCACAGAATAGGATGTTCACAGGTGAAAAAATCAGATGGAATCCAAGACTGCAAATGGTCTGAATGTGATTTGTAAATATGAATATATATATATATATATATATATATATATATATATATATATATATATATATATATATATATAAAATGTGTGTGTATATATATATATATATATATATATATATATATATATATATATATACCTAAGAATGTTAAACATTCATAATGGTGTTTGTTAGAATACAGCTAGGTGTATAAAAAGATAAGAATAAACTAAGAATGCACCAGATATGATAGTTACTAGAATACGCCACTAGATTAGAGAAAACTATTATATTTCCGATTATGAAAGCAACATGAGATTTTAAGAAACCTCTCTTTATGTTTCCTATTTTTCTCAATCCACAGGGGTTCAAGACGTTGACCCAGCCGATGGAAATATCCAAATTCGGCGTCTTCGATGTCTTGACTGCCCTGGTGTCTGTGGGGATGTTCTACTTCGACGTTATCTCCGATATCTTGGTCGCCTATTACATGTACGACGATGAGGCCACGCATGAATGGTTCTTGGCCACTGTTCTGTTGCTAGGTAAGCAATTATCGGTCTATGCTTTCTCTAGAGTTTTTCACCTTGTAATAACGTACATACATGCATGATACATACAGTAGTTTTATTTTATAAAGGTTGAATGGACAGATGCCTGTAAGGAAGAAGGAAACGAAAGACAAATATGTCTAGGCCAAATCCAAAAAATATCCTGATCATGGAAAACAAACATTTCGCATATAATAGTAACAACAAGAATTTTTTAAGCTATTTATTCTTCCATATACATGAAAGTGAAATAACTTAGAATATAGTGTTACTGCTTCATTGTGGCTTGTAACCTGCTCACGTAAACACATAACCATACAAGCTTTGTTGTATAAATCTGAATCATCCAATACACTTAACTGTAGGCCTAATTTAGGTGAGTATATCAGTCTCCCAGTTGTCAGGCCATCTGTTATCGCGTACCAGATCCAGAGAAATATGGCCGATAAACTTTGATGATCACTCTGGCCATATTTCGTTATATATACAATTTATCTAAGTTCAAGTAATACTCCATTCCTCACTTGTTTTCCTAACTCAGTGATACCCTTGGTCGTGGTGAACGGATTCAGCCTCTACTGGTACTGGTTCGACGAACGGGTTTGCGAGCATGATGGTATGTGCCCCAGGACGCCCAAAGTGCCCGTGGCCCTTTGGTTCTTCAGGGTCCTTGGTCATCTGATGCTTCATGCCAGCATACTAAGGTCAGTTGGTTGTAGTTCTTGTGCACTGTTAGACCACTAGGCCTAATTTTTTTCTCGTGTAGTTTACAACGGGTAGTTATAAAAAATTTTTTAATATTTGTCGGATGGTAAACTGTAGGACGTTCAATAGTAATAACCGTCCCTCCATTTTCTCAATAAACAGTTGTATAGGCCTATTATTGCGGAAGAAGCGGGACCATCCACTAAATCAGACATAAGTTTGGTAGACTAACTTAAAACAATATTTCTTTAAATTAATCATTACTTTTATTAATCTCTCTTTATCTTCTCTTCACAGAACGATTGATTTACTGTACTTCGGTATAAAGAGCATCAAAGGTTCATCTTTGTCACCAAAAGAAGAGCCACAGGCTGAGGATCAGTACAAAATGGAGGATTCGGCAAATGGTAATATTCTTATCCATATGAGTTTTAGCTAATGACTTTTAATTAATTTATTTTTCGAGTAACCTTTTTTTTCATATGTTTTTTAAAAGGAGTTATCAATAGGAATCTCAGCCCATTACGCTCACATAGATTATCAAGTAAACAGAAGCAATCAGAAAATAATGTTATGCTGGCTTGCCTCGTTGAAGAAGGGATTGTTAATCGACAGACCTTGTGCAGAGCCTTGCGTATAGGTTCAAAGACCACTTGTGTATAGGTTCAAAGACCACTTAACGTTTAGGAAACTAGACTTACAGAGTTTGTTAACTACTGAAACGAAAGAATCAGACAATATTGCGTGCTATGTAAGGAAAGAACTGATGCAAAACAATTTTAAAGAGGTCGCGGAAAGCCATATGTGATTCGTAAGTTCATAATAATTTTTCCCGCTATTTTTTCCTTTTACAAATGTAGTCGTCAAATTAGTTCATCACGAGCTCTTAGCTTTTGTATTTTCAGCTTCAACTTCTATCTAGTCTGAGTCTAAAGCTAAGCCTCTGATTTTCTGGTCCTTCCTACTGGCATCTGATGGCTCCAATCTTACCAATTCCAGGCTACGCAGATCCGCCTCCCGCACACAATCACCGCCACGATGGGTTGTACTACCAGAAGTTGTGGATCCACGCTGAAAGAGATGCAGCCAATGTGGATCTCCTCTCTTCTCTGGTGCAGGACGCCCCCCAACTCATCTTGCAGATTTATATCATGGCCAATACAATTCCTGAACAGTCTCTGCAGGGAGAAATATCAACGACCAGTGAGTCTTCCAGTCGTTTTTTATCAGAACAGAAGTTTCGTTTCTAGGATGTTTGCGTAATTCAACTGGGATAAGTGGTTATAAATAAATATGACGCTGATTAGGCCTAGTTCACCTTCAGCAAAGCCAATTCATTACGATGGAAACTTATTCTCTTTTCTAATTTTTAATATTTATAATTTACTATTTCTACATGTTTTGTGAATGAAAATTTCGAACACTTTCCTCACAGTGATGATGCAGCTGTTGTCAGTGGCGGCTTCCCTGGTAGCCATGGCTTTTTCGGTTGGATCTTTCACCAAAGCGACTCGCTTGGCAGAGCCCTCTATGGGCAACCTCAGTGCAGCCGGGCTGATGGTGCTCTCTCTGGCGCACTTCTGTTGCATTGGACCTCAGGTAAGAATTGGTGGATCTCGTAAATCTGGTTCAAGATTTTGAAGTTAGTTTAAAAACAGACTTATTTGAGGATGTTTTGCTTTTAACGTCAGCATAAAACTATGATGATTCGTGTTTATGTTCATCTCAGTGCAACGTTGATTACTGCCATTTTAATGCAATTGGATATGCCAGGCAACTTGGATCCAAGGATGCTGACCAGTGCAACATTAATTGCTTCAATTTAATTGCTGTTAGATATACAAAGTATCATGAACCCAGATCTAAGGTTACCTAGAATAACTACGAATTGTGATTCGTCATTGTGAAGCTAATCGTTGTGCCTATTTTAGTATATTGCATCAAATAGATTTTGGTATCTTACGAATTCGAATTTCTCATTTCAGGTGTTGTGCTTTTCCCTATTCGCCACGAAATACCTAGTCATCTTCTTCATCGTAGTGTCGTGTCACTGGCTGGCTGCCAGCATCCTCATCTTATTCACTGTAAGTAGGATGATTCCCAACTCGATTTTGTCATGTGAATTGATTCTGTTGAAATTTTGAACAAAGTGCTCATAGACTTCAATATGTTCCCCAAGAACTATAAATTTGTGAAAACTTGCAGACGTTGGGGAAGAAATTTAAGATATAACTTTTAAAAAACCAAGTGTGATACAGAAGAGTCAATTACTCAAGAAAACTAAACACTATATTGATGGCTAAAGGGGACCCACTCAAGAAAACCAAAACTATAACTTATAGGTAAAGGGGGGCCCAGTCAAGAAAACAAAAATCTGTAACTGATAGGTAAAGGGGGCCCACTCAAGAAAACCAAAACTATAACTTATAGGTAAAGGGGGCCCACTCAGTCTAACAAAAACTATAACCTGATAGGTATAGGGCGCCCACTAGGTGAACCGAAGAGGCCAATGGAAAGGCCTCCCAAAATTAAACAAAAATGATGACGAAACTTTTCTTTTCACAGCTGATCTGTTGTCCCAACCCCATCCGCATGAACGCCACGTTTACCCACGACATGCGGCAGGGCCCTTGTCACAGAATCGACGACGTGTTCTTCAGCGCCGTCTTCGGGTTGATCCTCCTCTACACGTTCGTCGACGTCGGAGGGAAGAAGCCAAAGATCCAGGGGGCAGTGTACCATTTCCTGAGGATCGTCGAGGAATGCTGCATGATTGCCTTTTGGTAAGGTTTTCACTCTTCAAATTTTGTTGCTCACTGGTTTAAGTTTAGGATAAAAACGTCTGTATTCACACTTCATTTATATATATATATATATATATATATATATATATATATATATATATATATATATATATATATATATATACGTATAGATGTATGTGTATATGTATATATATTTATATATTATATATATATATATATATATATATATATATATATATATATATATATATATATATATATATATATATACATAAGGTTTAGTTGACTGTGTTGGGTCACAGCTATGGTGAGAAAAGGGGCTTGCAGCTAGCAACCTCATGCCAAAGGAGTTGCTGTGAATCACAAGCCTAATACATTTTGGAGCCATCCCCTTTAATAAAAAAAAAAGACGTATGAAGGTAGGAAAATCTCAGAGACTACTCCTCAGTCGCATCGGTTCTGTAATAAATTAGAAAAAGTTACAGACACTAAACTGGCTTTCTTATCAAGCGCTTGGGACAGAAGATGATTATATTCAAGAATCTAATACCAAGAAGGACAGCAAGACTCATGTTGTGTATAGAGGGAGACGCTTAGGGAAGACTGTATAGCTATGTGCTACTGCAAGACACAGCAAAACAGCTGTTGACTTAAAAAATCATGGATTTCCCAAAGACTGTGATAAGAAGGGCAAGTGAAGGAGGACAGAATACCAAGGTTATAAATACAGGTACGTAGGATGGAAGGCAACCTTTGGGTATACCATGGAACTGTGGAAACAGCCTCCTGGATATTGAAGGTCCACTTAATGCTTGGAAATGAGATGGCCCCAAAAAGCGACTTACGGGGATTTGGTGCAAAAAGATTATTTGGTCTCTGTTGGTTGGCTGGAAGAGTGCTTCAGTCCACATCAGTCCTTTTAGCCATTTCGACACTATACAGTATTTACAGGCAAATAGCCACCTGAGTGACGTAGTGAATTTGGAATTTACATTTCTGAAATATTACATGATTCCGGAAGTTTGTACACCCTTGTACTTTACCAACTAAATCAAAACCTTTGACAGCAAAAATTCAATTCATTCCTAACTGCGAGACCGCATGACAGATCCTAAGAAGTAAGACTAATAAGGTTTTTAATATTGGAGTCCGCAATGGAGGGTGTTAACATAGTCACCCATTCATTCCAAAATTGACATGAAATTTATGGTATTTTTTTAATATATTAAGTTACCTACTAAGTTACATCAAAATCAATAAAAAATGGAATATTGACCCGTGACCTTTTAATAATAATTTCAAGGTTGCTCGTTGGGCAGCGTGCACAAATTGACCTACGATATTTAAAATAAGTCAAAGCATATCAAGACCCTTGCTCTTTTTTGAGCAGCCTGTACAAACAGACGTAGCGTTTATTCACCATTCCCATGTCTGCATTTCAGGTACATGCAAACAGAAGGCCACTTCTGGTACCAGTGGCTTCCCCTGGCCATCGTCTCGACGTTCTTCCTCTTGAGCATCGCGTTCTCGGCCATATTCTTCTACTGCGTCCATCCGGATCGCAAGCTCGCGCCCTCCGCGGCGTGACAGAGCTAGTGACGTGATGTTTAGCCGTTAATAAACATACTTTTTCTTACATTTCCATCAACGTCCGTTCAGTCTTTCATCTCCCAGGGGGAGCGGGTTAAAGGATGTGGGCCTTAACCCCTGAAGGACCTCAGTGTTTTACCGTGGTTTTACCCGTGTGAGCGACACCAACCTCACCGTCCAGATTTCCCCTTGTTATTCGGAAGGATTCTGTTAGTCAAAGTGAAATCTGATTTTCTTTAGATGATTGTTATAAATTTATAAAGAGTCGTACAGTAATATAACAGAACATAATCCATAAACTATCACAAGTAAGTTGATGGATTTCTTGTAAGTGGAAAAAGATTCAAGGTTGCTATTATCGAATGCAAATGAAGCCAACTTTGCCAGCACGCATATTGAAATGTAACAAGTAACTCTCGATATAAGCCTTCCCCCAAAATGACATCATCACGCAAAGATCTCTGACTGAACTTTGGCAAATCCAAGTTGAAGTCGAGGTTTTGGAAACCCATTAACCAAGAGCTCTGATTGGACAAGGGCTAATGCAAGTTGAAGTCGAGGTTTTGGAAATCATCAGCCAAGAGCTCTGATTGGACGTGGGTAAATGCAAGTTGAAGTCGAGGTTTTGGAAATCATCAGCCAAGAGCCCTGATTGGACGTGGGTAAATGCAAGGTGAAGTCGAGGTTTTGGAAATCATTAACCAAAAGCTGTGATTGGACGTGGGTTTTGGAAATAACCGATTGCCAGCAGCGACATTTGCATTAAGAGGTGACAAGGAACTTTACGTTGATGTGTGCATTTTGCTGTCTGGTATTACTCCAGTTGTCGTTCAGCTTTGATTCCAGCGGGTTGGAACCTTTCAAAAAATGAATCCGCCAGCCATTTTGTTTAAATTGCCACAGAGAAGGATTAACTGAAATCCTCGGATTAAAAGTCCTAGCAAATTTTGGTTACGAGGCCACACTAGAGGAAAATGTAAATATATACACTCATTATTATATATATATATATATATATATATATATATATATATATATATATATATATATATATATATATATATATATATATATAATTCTAGTAACCGTCCACGCTGACGTATCTCGCCCTCAATGTGAATGAAAGGTAAAATGTGCCCAATTTCATAAATTGAAAGTGATGTGAAACCGTTACATCGTTTATATTGTTGATTAGAAATTTAGAATCCATTTGACGATCGACTGAATTCACACACCGTTGTATTTTTGTAAATATCACGTGAATTAGTTTCAGGTTAAACGTTTTTATTTAGGAACCAGGACGTTTTTTTATACGAGTATATTCGTGAATTTCTTAATAATGTTACGTACGATTTTATTTCATGAGGAACGTGTAAATGTAATTACGGCTGTAGATAGCGCTTACCGTTACGAATTTATATTTCAGGAGAAATTTTTTATATATATTGATTCAGGAGCTAGCAGTGAGATCCGTTTTTGGATAATAGGAGTCTTTCACAACTTTAAAAGCTTCGATTTAAAGCTGATGAAAGCGACACAGCTTTAGGTTAATCTTCCTCTCTTTTTTTTTATAATAAATAAATATTGACGCTTTATAAAAATAATTTCGATGAGTTAATTTAAAATAAGCTTTTGAAAAATGAATTTTTCGCTTCTGAATGAAGTACTGGATACTAATTCTGACCGCTTTAAAGCAAAACCTTCAAAAATAAATCACGCACGTTGAAAACAGTTTAGAAAAATGAAGTTTTTTCCCTTATAATAAATTCTGAAAGAAATGTTTTACATCTGGAATAAAATTCTGAAAATAAATGCCCATTTCGAATCAGGTTTCGATAAATAAATTTATTACACTGGGATCAAGTGTTGGTGGTTGAACAACATTAAACCCTTAAGAACAAAGGTCTGAAAAGTAAATTCTTCAGTCATAATCGTAGCTTTCAAGTACTCTTGTATTTGATAATCAAAAATAAAGATAAGTAAAAAATACGCCGAAGTGTCTCCGGGGCAATCGAGTTTTCTTACGGCCGCTACAACATATAATCAAGGCCACCGAAAATAGATCTATCTTTCGGTGGTCTCGGTATAATGCTGTATGGGACGCGGCCCATGAAGCTTTAACCACGGCTCGTTGGTGGCCTATCCTATATCGTTGCCATAACCACAATTATGGCTAACTTTAACCTTAAATAAAATCAAAACTACTGAGGCCGGAGGGCTGCAATTTGGTATGCTTGTTGATTGGAGGGTGGATGACCAATATATCAGTTTGCAGCCCTCTAGCCTCAGTAGTTTTTAAGATCTGAGGGCGGACAGAAAAAAGTGCGGACGGACAGAGAAAGCCGGCACAATAGTTTTCTTTTACAGAGAACTAAAAAGACAACCAGAGTTTTCTATCGGATGTTTGAAAAGGGAAAGAAGCACAAAAAAGAAAAGAGAATCTGACAGAAATTCCTGGCATCAGTATTCAGTCACTGACTACCTGTAATTCAATATTGTTGTATTCAGGATCCTCTAAGATCCTTAGGGGTTCCTGTTTGTATCATAGCCTTGTTTAAAGCATGTATGCGCCATCGTGTATAGTTAGTAATTGTACTTAGATTCAACTGAAATGGAAAATATTTTAATAAATTTTCATATTTTCGGTGTAACTGTTTCTCTGTCCTTTTTTTAAAGCAGTGAAGATGAACAGCATTGGGCCAGGTCATTACTCGGAAGGGTGACCCCCCAGTGAATTCTGTGACCATTAGTGGGGGTCAGGGAAAGTGTTTAGCTACTTCTTCCCAAAAATCTATAATTTTCTAAAAGCTTGCGACGGATTTTAGGAAGCCTGGTATGAGAACTTGGAACAGACCTTATGAAGCCTGGTATTGAAAGCTATCGACAGACCTTAGGAAACCTGGTGTGAGAGGCAGTGGGTGTCAATGAGACCAGAAAAGCGAGAATGTAAAGAGTTCGTCATCTCCAATACTCGCTCCAAAGATGTTCAGAAGTTCCAAAGCATCACTAATAACCAGTAAAGTATGCCTTTCGGGAGTTGACGGTAAATATCGACAGTCGATATCACCGAAGCTAATCGTAATTAATGGAGTGGAGACTCATGACTGCAGTGTTTAGTAAATACTTCACTGAAATCTTTTGAGACATCAAGAGACTCCGTCTAAATGTTGAGTTCATCATTTCCAACATTAAGTGACCACCTGAATGTTGAGCTGATCCTTTCCAACATCAAGATACCCCATCTAAATGTTTGAGTTGACCATTGCCAACATCGAGAATGCTGAGCCCATTATTCCCAACAACATACAACTCCAACTGAATGTTGAGCTGATCGTTTTCAACATCAGGAGACTCCACATAAATGACGACTTGATCAGTTCTAACATTAAGAGAGTACACCCAAATGTTGAGCTAATCACTTTCAACATCAAGAATTGAAGCTGATCACTTCCAACATCAAGAGACTCATCTGAATGTTAAGTTCATTATTCCCAACGTTAAGACTCCACTTGGTCATTTCCAGCATCAAGAGGCTCCATTAAATGTTGAGCTGATCATTTCCAACATCAGGAGACCATCTACATGTGGGACAGATGTTTTAAACATCAAGAGACTCTGGGATCCAGTAGTATCAAGTCTCCCTGGCAAATGGAAAATATGAGAGTTCTTTGGTGCCCTAGTTCTCTCATTATTGCACTCCAACCCAGGGCCTTAAGCAGTAGGTGTATCTGTGTTAAATTCGATGGCCAGAAGAGTTGGAGCCTCCTTACCATTCACTTTCGTATAAAATGACTTAAGAAGCTGCTCTATGAGCAAGAGCCCGTGCTGGCATAACACCAGCTTAATCAAAAACGACAGCAACGAAATAGGACCATGACTTGTAATATTCCTACATTTGAAGTTCTCAGCATGGCAGTTCCTGTGCAGGAAGAAATGTCCCTGGTGGTGTGGACTTGGTCAAGATGTCCAAGGCTACACGGGTAGTAACTCAACTTAAAAGCCTGTAAATTCTTGTGTAATGTTAGGTCTCAGTCTGCTGAATGAGGTGGGAGTCGTGTGCATATTGATCTGATGGCATTATTTCAGAACGTAATGTCTTTGTGGCCCTGAAGCTTGCTTTCATTGAGCATAGCAAGAAAGCAATGTGACCCTTGATAAGAAGGCATGGTAGCATGCCTCTTATATCTGAAGTCAGTAGGCTTTGTGGTCTAATTGTAGCAAGTCATCCCACGGAATGTGAAATTACAAGCTGATGGGAAAACTGTTATATGTAGAGGCCAATGGAACTGGCAATCACCCCCAAGGAATTGATAAAGGCACCACTAACCTATTTTGAATGATGAGGATTCTGCCCCATGCCCATCTCTACCCTGACTGTGACTGCTACCCTCTGCATTCTACCAACTGTTCACAACGGGAGATTAGTAACAAAGCAAGCCCTTACTTCTGTTAGCAGTTAACCGTATAATGGCACAGAAAGGTCAGGTCCGTTAAGATTGCATGAACAAATACAAATTGACAAGAGACTCCATTCAAATGATGAATGTCTTGGCCAGGAGACATTTTCCTCGCGCCAAAAGACGAAAGGAACTCCCCAATCAAAGAAAATTGAATGGATAAGATATGGAAAAAAAAAAAAAAAGATTATCAAGACATTAAACGTGGTATTAGTCAACCGTGAAAGTGACGTCACTCCGGTTTCTAAGGTCCCAGTGAATCGATGAAACACCTACACTTCAGTATTAGACGAACTGCCGCGAGAGATGCACGGATTTACCAAGAACTTCATTGAGCCCGACGTAAGTAGACAAAAAGATATCAGAGGCAAACGCTTCAAAGAGCGAAGTGCGTTAACTGCCAGAAAATGGTGCATTAGTGAGAGAGAGGGAAAGTACCACTGACGCAAACTTGATTTCAGATCCACTTTACATTTGGTGCTCATTCATTTTGTTTGCGTGGTGACATCTGTTGCGATGACAACTAAAAGCAGTTGAACATACGTGAAGTTTTTCCTTTCAACAAATACAGCGTTATAGAACGTGCTATAGCTTTTTGCTAACGGAAAGATTAATCAACGCGTCGTTCACTAAAGATAATTCAGAAGACGCGTAGCTAAGGGAGTTGGGAAATAAACACCTGCGCTTCTGCGAGTTGCCTCAGCAAAGGTCGTGAATCACAGTACAGCATATTTGTTTTGTTCCATAGTTGACGGCTGGTGGGAATAAGAATAAGGATAAATTAAGAAAGTTGAAGTTGACGAAAGGAGCACTTGAAGTAGAAAACTTCGGAAATGTATCTTTATTCTCGCTTAGAGGTAGTGCATAAAATCAAGTCACTTTTGGCACATGAGGGCACCTTGGATGGATTGGCACGCGACAGTGGTTGAAGACTCACTGTTTCATTAACAAATCTGACAAAAATAGTAACGTGGATTTACGATTGTTCGATCAACGCGTGAGTGAAAAGACTTTGACGTTTTAATTGTGACAGGCATTTATTTTTTATGAAGCAAATCTCCATCTGGTTGAAGAGAGACTAGCACAGGACTGAGTACGAAACAATATAATGAATAATTAAACAAAAACCTGGAATTACAGAGTATCTCGGTAGTTCGTTTTTATGCAGTTGAATTATATTAATTCCGATACTATGTTATTTTGGATTGTGCCTGTGAAAATCATCTGAGCTGACATTCGCTTTTATTGATCACGTGTTGCAAACTTACGAAATCTTTTATTTATATCCATATTCTGGGGTTTCTTTCAAGAACAGTATTTCTTTAGCTAATCCGCATTTTCACCATAATTCTAAGTGAACTTAGAAACCATTCCATATTCTCATTGATAAATATGAGTAGGCCTACACTTACCCATCGTCTCGTCAACTAAAATCAAAGCTACTCTCCTCATGATTAAAACAAATAAATTCTAGAATAACAGTTAGAAATAAATTCTATAACAAAAATTCGAAATAAATTCTAGAATATAAATTCCAAATAAATTCTATAGTAACAATTCGAAATTAATTCTTGAATAACAATCCGAAGTAGATTAGTAGAATAACAACCAGAAAGATATTTTTGAATAACGATTCGAAATAAATTCTAAAACAATTCGTAATACATTCTAGTATAACACTTCGAAATAAATTCTTGAAAACCAATTCGAAATAGATAAGAGAATCACAATTTGAAATAAATTCTAGTATAACAATCCGAAACAAATTTCTAGAATAACAAATAAAAATAAACTAGAGAATCACAATTCGAAATAAATTTTTGAATAAAAGTCATGAATATATTCTAGAAAAACAATGCGAAAATAAATTCTAGAAAAACAATCCGAAATATATTCTTGATTAACAATTTGAAATAAATCCTGGAATAACAAATCAAAATAAATTGGAGAATCACAATTCGAAATAAATTATTGAATGGAAATCAGGAATAAATTCTAGAAAAAAATTCGAAATAAATTCTAGAATAACAATCCGAAATATATTCTATAAAAACAATGCGAAATAAATTCTAGAATAACAATTCGAAATAAACTCTAAAATAACAATCCGAAATCAATTCTGGAATAGCATTCAGAAATATATTCTTGAAAAAACAATTCGAAATAAATTCTAGAATAACAGTTAGAAATATATTCTTGATTAACTATTTGAAATAAATTCTAATATAACAATTCAAAATAAATCATAGTATAATTTCGAAGTAAATTCAAGTATGACAATTCGAAATTATATTTTAGTGAAACAACTCTGAAATAAATTCTGAAGAGCAATTGGAAATAAATTCTAGAATAAAAATTCGAAGTAAATTTTAGTAAAACAACACGAAATAAATTCTTGAATAGCAATTCGAAATAAATGTTAGTAAAGCATTTCTAAATTTCTAGTAAAAAATAAAAAATAAATTATAGAATACCAATTCGAAAAATTCTAGAATACCAGTTCGAAATAAATTCTAGAATACCAATATAAAATACATTTTAGATTAACAATTCGAAATAAATTCTGGAATAACAGCTATGAACGTTAAATACGGGGAAGGCTAACAATTAAGTTTGCACGGTATCCAAAACAAGTATGACAGTCCGGTTCAGACCAGTAATGAGGTTGTTTCTTTCAATCAGCGAAGTTAGGAAGCACAATAGTCAGTGTGTGGCAGGTGATTTCCAAGGAACATTACTAGGCCCGCCCCTCTGCCCCGTAGCCTATAATCTATTGAGAGTATGGGTATAGGTCTAAAAACATCCTAGAACCTAAATTAGAAGAAATGGAAAGGCAATTAGATTCTGGAGTAACTCTCCGTTGACGATATCGGTCTAGAAACATTTTAAAATCTGATTTAGAAGAAATGAAAAGGTAACATGATCCCGTAGTAACCCTCCTTTAATGCTATCGGTCTAGAAACATCCCGGAACCTAATTTATATTAATTGGGAAGGTAACAGTTCTGTAGTAACCTGTGAATGATGTGTCTAAAAACACCCTGGAACCTAATTTAGAAGAAATGGAAAGGTAACATGATTCCGGAGTTGATGTTATCGATCTAGAAACATTCAAGAATCTAATTTAGAAGAAATTAAATGGTAAAATGATTTTAGAGTAACCCTTCGTTAATTGTATCGGTCTATGAAACCCCAGAGCCTTATATAAATTAAATGGAAATGTAACATAATTCTGTAGTGACCTTCTGTCGATGGTATAGGTCTAAAAACATCCTGGTGGAACCTAATTTAGAAGAAATGGAAAGGTAACATGATTCTGGAGTAACCCTTCGTTAATGGTATTGGTCTAGAAACATCCCAGAACCTAATTAAGATTAAATGGAAAGACATGATTCTACTATAACCTTTTGTCAAAGGTATCGGTCTAGAAACATCCTAGAACCTGATTCACATTCAATGGAAAGGTAACATTATTCTGGAGTAATCCTCCATTAATGGGCAACCCTCCGTTAATGGCGTCGGTCTAGAATCAAATTTAGAAGAAATGGAAAGATAATATGGCTGGAGTAATCCTCTGATAATAACGTATGAAATGATTAGTGTTTTCAGTTCCGCCTTAACTCGGTTGAGCTTTGCTTCCAGTTCCCGGCAATGGCAAATCGATGCGCTGCCTTTTCGGTCTGTTAAAATTCCGCTGGCACCGCATTGTGGTCTCTGCACTCTGTAGCGCAACGCTGACTTCTGTACTCTACTTGATTGTCAGTTCGCTTGCACTTAACATTAATTAAGTTAATCTAAGAAAAAGCTTAGTTTGGTCTGACGAACCAAAAGGATCACTTATATTCAAGTGAATACTTTGATTTAAAAAAACAAATAGATTGTTCCCTTTAAAAGTCACTAAAATACATATGACTAACCTTGTAACAATGTGTAACTTTTGCGCATGATTTTGTAACGACTTAAGATTACAACCGCTCGCGCAACGGTAGACTTGGATATAGAATGATTAACTTTTATCAAAATGAAATGATTCAAATGGAATGAAATGTAGAAATGTTTAATGACATCAGAAAGCCGATCTTTCCACGCTTAGATCCCGTGCCGAGAAAATTTCACGGTCACTTCAATTTGCATGTTTTTGTTATTAAAAAGTGTTTTCACTGACAAGCGAATCACACTTCTTGGCTCACGTGGCTGATCCTAAACAGAGCTTGTAAGCAGCTATCCCTAAAAGTTGGAAAAGCAAGAATGTCTATACAGGATCCAGAGTAACAGAGCCATTTATTCCGTCAACACGTCTAGTTGGATTAACCTTTTTTCTTTTGCAATATGTGAAGAGCAGCGAAAAAAATGAGGAACTCGATCCTATCTGGAGCAAGTCCTGAGTGATAAAAGATACAAGAAGAGGGGAAAAAAAAATAAGGGACATGATGGCTTGGCAGGTGCTACAGAGCGACCTAATTGGAGTGGAAGATTTTGTCAACAACTCAGTGGAATATTAACTATGAAAATTAGACAGTGATGACACCTTGACGCGGAGATAAAAGGGTACATAAAAGTGGAACCAATTGCACGGCAGTCGAATATGCGAATGAATAACTGCCTTCGGTTTAATCGGGTTAAGGAAATACCAATGTAAAATTCAACCCAAATGCAAGAGCATTGTCCCATGCACTGACGGGTAAGGCAATGCATTGCCTTGGCAGATAGAATGAGTTTTCAAGCATCAAACCAAACCTCTGTGTCCGAGACAAATTTGAAGTTGCCTGAACACGGTCAGTGCTATGGCTGGAGTGAATTACTATTTTAATGCAGCACAATCAGTGAAATTGACAATAAAATAAACTGCCAAACAGTTTAAAAACAAATACGTCATCCAGCTAAACTTTACAGTTCTGTAAAGGACTTCTTGCAAGATCATGCATGCCAAAAGGAGAGAGGACAATCCAAGGCTGATCACAAACAACAAGGGTATCTGGGAGGTGAAGATAAATGAGATGTGGAGTGTTGACTAGTCAGTAGAAGCAAAAATGTGAGAAAATGAGAGAAGACGTAGAAGGAAGATCGGTGAAGAAATATGAGGAAAAATGTACTTGAGAGATTAAAACCCTTGGAAACGTCACTGGGAATTTGGCGAGATGATTGAAAAACTCGGGTAGCAATTTAGAAAGGAGAAATTCATATAAAAAAAAAGCATGGATAACTGAAAATGATGCCAGAATATTTTAAATGCGTTCGAGACACCAAGAGGAAAGACAAAAATTTCTCTAAAAACCTGCAGGAAGCTAACCAGAATTCAGAAAGCAAAAAATCGCCTGTAAATTTTGGGTTGCAGATTCCCAGACTTCAAGAAAAACGAAAGGTGAATAACATTCTAATGTCGTATCATTTGCCAGCTCAAAAGTCATCTGTCAGCGCTAAAAGTCAGTAGTCAATAATCTGAATGATTAAGGCGGTCAGGTTTCTTTGGAGTGGGGTGAAATACTGAATGTAACCACTTCAGAAAAGTCAAAGCCAGATTCCTTGTAAGTCTTTATAAAAGCAAGAATTTTGACTTGGTGATGAATGTTTTAGTTAAATTATTAATAAATAAATGTGCATTTATATATTTATATATATCACATACATACATATATGTATACACACACACATATACTATATATATATATATATATATATATATATATATATATATATATATATATATATATATATATATATATATAAACAAAAATAAATTTCTGACTCGCATTAGGATCGAACCTAGTTAGCCTGCCCAGGTAATTCCGTGGGTACAGTTGTACTCAGGTTCCAACTTCTTTTATGACTTGTGTGGCCTGGTTGGCAAAGGCTCTGACCTTTCGTTTGAAAGACCTGGGTTCGATCCTGCATTGTACGTGTTGCATAGAATTCAAACCTTTTCAAAAGTGCTTCCTAAAACAATTTGTAATTACTCCTACGCCTTTTTTGTACTCCCCCAGGGGCTTCATATCCTGACCCAGCCCATGCAGGTCTCCGAATTCGGGGTCTTCGACGTGATCACCGCCCTCGGGTCCCTGGGACTGTTCTACTTCGATGTGATCTCCGACGCCCTGGTCGCATACTACATGTACGACGATAAAACCACGCAGCAGTGGTTCCTGACGACGGTTCTGGTGCTAGGTAGTGAAATGACGTTGTTCGCCTTTGTTTATGTCACAAAGAAGGGAATGTCTGTTAGCCATCCACGTAATGTAGAAGCAAATTTCTGTTAGCTATTTACGTAGTATAGAAACGAATTTCCGTTTACCATTTACGTAAAATAGAAACGAATTCCTGTTAGCTATTTACATAGTATAGAAACGAATTTCCGTTTGCCATTTACGTAACATAGAAACGAATTTCTGTTAGCTATTCACGCAATATCGAAACGAATTTCTCTTAGCTACTCACGTAATATAGAAACGAATTTCTCTTAGCCATTTACGTAATATAGAGACGAATTTCTGTTAGTTATTCACGTAATATCGAAACGAATTTCTCTCAGGTATTGACGTAATATAGAAACGTGTTTCTCTTAGCTATTTGGTAACTATAACATCAACTATCATTCATTCCCTGAGAGTTTAGTCTCATGGCGGTTTTTCTGCTTTCTTCAACCTCATCGATGGTAATTGTAACTTTAAATATCTCAGTTCTGAAGCTAGAATGGCATCCTCACCTCAAAATGAGTCTGATAACCACAGCTCAGGGGTTTATAGATATTTATAGATACTAGTTTTGAATACCTGAAAATAATCCTTTTAGAAATAATAAATGGAATTTTTAACATTTTTACCACAGCAAATCTTTAAAAAACTTTTAAAAAAGTGATTTTCATAAATAAGAAGAAATATTTTGTCTGAATATCCATAAAAACCTGAATATCTAAGTTCTGAATCCCAGTGCCAACCTCAAAATGAGTCTAGTGCAATAATCACCGCCCAGTGACTTACAGGATTCGTGTTTTAAAGTAGATATCAGTTTTTAATACATTAATAATCTTTAAGAAATAATAAATGGAATTTAAACCAACATTTCCACCACAGCAAATCATTAAGTGAAGGGGAATTCTATACATAAAACTCCAATCTTTGTCTGAGCATCCGTAAAATTTTAAAACAATGGAAGTATATATGTACAAATTTTTACATCTGAAGTTTATTTCTTATCTTTCATCTCTTTCCTCGACAGTCATTCCGCTCATAATAGTCAATGGGTTCAGCTTCTACTGGTACTGGTTTGACAGCAACGTCTGCGAAGTAGGGGGCAGATGCTACCGGACCCCTAAAGCGTCGATGTGTCTCTGGACTGTCAGAGTTTTGGGTCATCTCGCCCTCCACGCGTGTGTCTTGAGGTTAGTTGAACGTAGAGCGTGAAAGAGATCAGTTGTTTTTCAAGTTTTTTTTTTTAACGAACAGAATTGGAACTAAATGTCGGATTTTTCTTCAACTTGCTTGGTGATTGGATCTTCATATCTGAAGTCGTTAGTGACAATTACTTCAAGTTTTATTCTATATGATCAAGTACTCTTGTAAAGAGCCCACATACAGTACAGGCTGAGGAAATCGGTTACTTGTTTTTCAAGAACTTGAAGAAAATTTAGAATTTCACCAAAATGCTTGGCCATTTCATCTTCATATTTTATTTGATTACTAACAGTTACTTCAGGTCTATACGGTCAGGTACTCTTTCTAAGATGCCCATATACAGTACAGACTGAGGAGATCAGTTACTCGCTTTTCAAGCTAGAATAGAACTGAGGTTTCCTTCAAAATGCTTGGTCATTTCATCTTCATATTTTACTCGATCAGTGACAGTTACTTCAAGTTTTATTCTTTACGATCAGGTATTCTTTTTGAGGGCTCATATACAGTACAGGCTAAAATTTTCCTGACGCTTCTCTCCAAGTTAACAACTAAAAAGGATAAACATTATGTTCCCTTGGAATTATATAAATACAACAAATCGAAACTCTGCTTATCATCCAAAGGCATTCAGACATTTAGGAACTGAATCTTGGTTTTAAATATCGGACAGAGCGAGAAAAGGGTTCTTGATAAATGAATTAAGACCGTCGGCCTAGACAAATTAACAACCTCTAGTTTTATTTTTCTTGTCGAGAAGCTTTCATTATAACAATCACGGTTATGATAAACGTTTTACAAATTCCAGGTACTTTGACATACTTTACTATGGCCTCAAAAGCAGACAAAAATCCCCGCTCGCCCCTGAACAGTCCACGGCCAAAATCAAAGAAGAAGAAGTGGATGCGACGTGTCCGTCGAGTGGTAATTATCGCATATTTTTGCTCATTTCCTGTCTAACTTATCTTGCTTCTAGCGTCCACCTGATGAGTTCATGCAACTGGTTTGATTGATGACTGCCAGATGTATACTAGAATTTCTAGCTAGGTATTATTAATGACTTATGGTACAACAAATGGCTCAGTTATAAGCTGCTTCTCCGGAAAGCCTTAATACGTTCTAGGTACGTAATCTGTATCAGTCAATATATTATATATATATATATATATATATATATATATATATATATATATATATATATATATTGATTGATACAGTTACAGAACGTATATAAGGCTTTTCCGGATATATAGAAATGATACAGATTACACTAAAAGGAAACCTTAAAAAATGTCACGGTGTGTGACAAAAATTCTATTATATATAAATTTATATATATATATATATATATATATATATATATATATATATATATAAATTTATATATATTGTATATAAATTTTTGTCACACCGTGACTGAGCCATTTGTTGTTAATGCATAAGTCATTAAAAGCCTTAACTTTACAACTAGAAAATAAAAATGAATATAAAAAATATACAATGTGTACAAAAAATTCTATATACAATATATATAAATTTATATATATATATATATATATATATATATATATATATATATATATATATATATATATAGATACATTGTATATAAATTTTTGTCATACACCGTGACATTTTTTATATTCACGTTCACTAAACTACAAATGTCGTTTAATATCAGATTCGCTCAACATCGGAATTAACACCGAAGAGAATTTATAGCTGTTAAGTCACGTCACCCGGTGGACTCGAACCACCGAATGGCTAGCGTCACGGAAAATTCGTTCCCCAACCTATTGATGATTCGAGTCTACCGATGTTTAATCCAAAGTTGAATGAATTTGATATTAAACGAAATATATAGCTTAACCTTCCAACATCCGATAACTTATGCCTCTCACACTGCAGCGTGTCCACCGCCCCACCGCAGAGGCCCGTACTATCAGAAACTGTGGCTTCACGCCGAGAGAGACACGGCTACCGTAGATCTTCTTTGTTCCTTGATACAAGACGCCCCGCAGCTCATTGTGCAGCTCTACATCATGTCCTTTACCATCCCAGATCAGGCTTTGGAAGGAAATGTCTCGTCGACGCGTATGTATAGGATGATTTTTTATGATTTGCTTCTGTTTATTTTCCGTCTAGGCTAAGAAAAATGGATAAACGTATTGAAAACAAGCTCTCTTACTGTTGCCAGTTGAGGGCCAGTTTAAAAATGTAGTTTGAACTCAAACCCATTCTCTGGAACAATTTTCAAATCTTTTATGCCACACTAACTTAACTTACAACGTAACATTTTAAAGGACCCGTTACTGTACTGGACAAATATGCATACTTTCATGGTTTGTAGTAAATACAACAATTTAGTTCGGAGTCACGAAAATAAAAGTGTGTTCTGAAGCAACTGCACTGAATCTCATCAAACTAACTGACTGTAAAGATCCTCGGTGGTTTACTTTCAGTAATCGTGCAGATCCTGTCAGTCTTGGCATCCTTCATGGCCATGGCGTGGTCAGTGGCATCCTTCGCTAAGGCAGTACGTCTGGCGGAGCCCTCCCTGGGCGATCTCAGCCCCTGTGGCATGATTACACTTACCCTCGCTCATTACTGTTGCATTGCACCGCAGGTGAGAAATAGAGTGATACTCGTGATTGATAATTATACACATCTGTCTATCTATATATATATATATATATATATATATATATATATATATATATATATATATATATATATATATATATATATATATATGAAGTACTATGCTGTAAATAGTTTAATTTTCCTTGAGCAATGACTCCTAATACATCTGATATCCTTTCTCAGAGATATACATATACATATATATATATATATATATATATATATATATATATATATATGTATATATATATATATATATATATATATATATATATATATATATATATATATATATATATATATATATATATATAATAACAATAACTGCTCAAAAGACAGTCAACATTCTGACTAATTATGATCACTAGATGTAGAAGCTTTACCAAGAAAACCGAATTCTCTAGGATAGACATTTTTTTCTAAAGAAAATCTCAAACAGTTTCTGTTAAAGCTGGACAAGTTTTCCTAACAAATAATGACGGTGGTAAGAATTAGGAATAAAAACAAATTAGAGGCATATTTGCACACAAGGATTTTCCTGTACAAGTTCGATATTTTAGCAGAATTGAACTTTCTTATAATAGTTATCTCTTGACGCATAAGTCAAGCTTTTATTTAAAGGGAGGTATAATGAACAGAATTCTTATGGATTAAATTTTCCAGTCTATCAATTTCCATTAACTCTCAGAAGTTTGATCGATTGCCATCTCTCTGTGAATGAGATAACTCCCCAGCCCTGTTACATCCCAAGAACAAACTGCAAGTGGTCTTAGTTTAGAAGTGGTTCTTAACCTTTTTTTGGCAGACTCAAAATCTTGTCCAAATTAACCATGGCGACCCACACCTTCATAAACATTTTCTTTTTATATAATTACGCTTATGAAAACGTGTTACAGAAACAAAAATTGCATGCAGAGATTTTTATTAATGCAAGTAGCACATCTGCATAACAATGACCCATGAAAAAGAAACAGTACATTAACTAGCATAAAGAAAACCAAAACGTTTTCTCTAATGATAATAATAATTATAATAAGAGTATTGGGGAAATAATAAGCCAATAAGTTTATATCCCTTGGGGGACCCAATGAAATGGTTTGGCGACCCCGCGGTTAAGAACCACTGGTTTAGAAGCTGCTGATGACGTTAAAGTGCCTTCACGAGTTCCTTCATGTCTCTGCCATCTTGTTTTCAGGTTGTGTGCTTTGCCCTGTTTTCCACTAAATATCTCACCATTTCCATTATCGTTGTTGGTTGCCAATGGCTGCTCGCAAGCATCATCACTTTATCTATGGTAAGTCATTTTTGTTGGACTTTGTTCTTAAATCTCTATGGTTCTGAGCGTGCCCCTTTTTTTATGAAAGGCTTGATAATCCATTTGCATGAAAAGGTCCCTATGTTGTTCGTCTCCGCTGATGAGAGAGAGAGTGATTTCGCAGCAGCATTAGTTTACCCTATTTTACACCAAGTCTGAGTGACCATCTGGCTAGTCTGTGACATATGCTGCCTTATAGTGCGACAAAATTAGGAAGAGCCGCTTGCCGTTGACTTGAGTCAGTGCGCTGATGCCATACATATCGTTCGTTATCCAGTATCAGATATTCATCTTAATACAAGAAAATCAAGAAATTGGGAGTGTAGGGCATGTATACTCTCACGCTCAATTTGATTTCGTTTTTAAATCATCATTATTATTATCAATTAAAATTTAAATGATAAACCCAGAAACGTGGCATATGTTTTGACGAACGGTGCCAATATTCCTGTCAACTTGAAACAGGGCATTTATGGGACAAGTATAGGTCTAGGGAAGAGTTTAATGGCAATGCTCGCAAAGCTGGACGTCCAGACGCCAGTCAGAAACCTACTTAACTGAACTCGTTTATTACAGAGTACTTTTCATAAGGAAGCACCGAGCAAGATTAACAAATACTGATATTGCGCATGAGTGCATGTGAGGTAACAATCTTTAAAATAAGCATTTATCATTTTTATGTCTCGATTTTGAAATTTTGAGCCTCACCAATTTTTTTCTGAATCATCAGGTATAAATTACCGCCATCGATACATTACAGAGTGAATTGGGAACAGACAGATCCTTGCGCGCGGAAAAAGCCTTCTTATTCGTTTTGTATTCACGAGTATTAACAGTTTAATCACGAACAAAGAATAGATTCATAAATTTACCAAACCTTAGGTATTAATCATATAATACTTGTTACCCAGGAGCTTTTTTTTTTTTTTTTTTTTTGCTATGTTGAGATCAATGAAGTTACCGAAGAAAAATATTAGGCTCTTCACGCAACTTGCATCGGGAAGCTGATTAAGAAGCCAACAAGCTTCGTATTTTGCTATCACGTATCGCAGAGAGAAATCTGCTGAGATAATGTTGCTGTCATAAGAAGCATGAGAGCGTTAATAACACTAAACGTTCTCAACTCCATTGCTCAATAACTCTTAAATAATTTTTACGGCTGGACGCAAAGTAAATGGCGTCATACTTATCCTTGACTTTGAAGGACAGTGGTCTGCCTGATCTACGTTGATTTAATCTCTCTCTCTCTCTCTCTCTCTCCCCCACGCTTACACACACACTCACACACACACATCTACGCACACTTTTTCTATGATTTGCAGCCTATCTTAATTGTAAGCCATTGAGAGAATGATATTCATTTCACATTAGCAAATTTGCTCTCAATGACGATCAAAATTTGACCAATTTAGAAGTGATTGGCGTATGCACCTTGTCTCCTATTTTGATGTGGGCCATGCGGGAAGCACTGTCTGGACTTTGTACCGATAAAGCAAGTGCAATACATAAAATGCACTCAGGAGGCAGGAGTTAAGACTTAAACAAGTATCAATCCTCCATCAACTTTCTGCGATCATGCGTTTTCTCAAGGATATTGCTAAATGTCCTCTTTCTCACGACTAAGAAGTAGTACGTTGAAATTCGCCATTGATGTTAATTCCGAACGCAAAGATAAGCAAAATGCTTTTGTCTCTCTACTTACTGAAGCTCCATGGTCAACGTTTAAGCCTTCGTTCCTTTTGTTACGGCTTTATTAATCATTTTTATGCCCTACTTAACTGGAGTACTAAGCTTTTTTTTAATGATTATTTGTCATATCTTTTCAACCTTCCAAAAGCATTTTGTAATTTTATGTCACCAATGTTTTAAGCCATCATCATTAACAACTGTAGCGATTCAGTTATAATCATTTATAATCATTTAATCAATTGGGAAACATTTCAACCATTCATGGAAGCACGTGTTCAAAATTTCCCCGGTGAAATTTATTTATTATTAATTGGTCTTTTCCTGAAACATTTCCATTGAAGTTTAAACAACCACAATGACAAAAATTTGGCATGGGAAGTCCAATTTCAAATTTTTTTTGTCGTCTATCAAACCCCATTTTTTTACTTTCTACAATAGCTGGGGACTTTAAGGAAGCAAAACAGAATGTTCAAATGCATTTACAGTTTCCCACCTTCGCTGTCTCCTCATTTCTTTCTTAGAACTCTAAAAATCATGGTAGGGTGCAACTTCAGAGGACTTTCAAATGAGTACCTGGTTCATTGCACCTATATATATATATAATATATAAAATATATATATATATATAACAACAAAATATATATATATATAATATTTTCCATATAAATATATATTAATGTTCTTCAAGATATTAGTATTCTCCTCCTTTCGCAGATTATTTGTTGTCCCAGTCCGGTTTTCGGCTGCAAGCAATCTGCTATCATCAATCAAACCAACAATATGAACGTTTTTGAAGAGGATGACCCACGCGACGACGTCAAAGAGGGCCCCTGCAGTCGACTGGATGACACCTTCATGTTTTGTATATATATACCATTGCTTTCCACCTGTCCATATTCTACCAGTGACAGGGCATTTTCTTCAGAAACAAGGCCGCGAAATTGGTTCTTCTTAAATAGTGTTTTATGGGCCTTCTTATTTTCATATATATATATATATATATATATATATATATATATATATATATATATATATATATATATATATATATTAATGTTCACGTTTCCCTCCTTTCTTACGTCGGGCTGCAAGCAAACGTTTCCACAAAAAACTCAAGTCGTGGACAAGCGCCGTGCTGTTCCATATCCTGAGACTGGCCGAGGAATGTTGCATGATCACCTTTTGGTAAGTGGTTGACTTTCTCCGAAACCCCACCCCCTCCAAGAAAAAAGTCAATGTTTTGCGTTTACTTTTTTAAATTTAAAGGGTCCGAATTAGCCTTGGCGGTTTCGAAATGGCTGCAGATACTTGCTTTCAAAGTATCGTTAATTCATAAACTAGAATCTGCTAGTCTTGTGAGCACCAGAATCATTTGAACTTAATTGAATAACGAGACCCTTTACTTTATAGATGAAATCGCAGCCCATCGGTTTATGCTGGCAACCGTGTTAATGTATAAATTCCTTTTAGATAAGAAAAGGGACTTTTATATGTGTATATATACATAATTATACAATAACCTTAAATACCCATCAATACGAAACAACCCTTGTAATGCCCAAACGTACAGTAGATACAAATCACTCCAAGAAATTTAAAGCTGTAGATCGTCAGGGCTGATGTTCAAATTGAGCAAATAGATGAGAGGTCCTAATTGTCACGAGGCGCTACATTAAAAGAGCAAAGTATATCTTAGTTTAACCAGACCACTGAGCTGATTAACAGCTTTTCTAGGGCTAGCCCGAAGGATTAGATTTATTTTGCGTGGCTAAGAACCAACTGGTTACCTAGCAACAGGACCTAAAAGAGCAAACGCTATATAAGAGACTTGGCCTATAAACAAACAAAATTAAATCTAAAGTGGAATAATGTTCCTGTTTTGAATTTAGATAATGTATTAAAAATTAAACAGTTATCAGAATGATTGAATGACGTGGATAATTTAGTGAATAGCTAAAATTCTGTAATTATATATAGTCATTCTATCCAGTAGAGCCTTACATAACTAGTCACTGCTAGGCCTAATCCATATGAATGTGTGCACTTTACAGATAATAATAATAACAATATTTCAGGTACTTGGCAACAGAGGGTTCCCTGTGGTACCACTGGCTTCCCGTGGCCATGGTTCCTGGGTTCTTCGTCTTGAGTGTAGCGTTCTCAGGTTTTTATTTTTTAGGATGCCATCCGGATTATCGCAAACATTCAGTAGCCTGATAGAAAGCAAAGGTATTACTCATGTACGAAGTTTTCCCTCCGGAATGAAGTGATACCTATCCGTCCAACTGGAGAAATTATATACTGTGCCTTGTTCTCCTTCTTAGTTGAGAGATAGAGAGGTAGGTCCCTGTCCATCCAATCAAACGAAGGATATAGTGAGCCATGTCCGTCCAGCGCACTTGGAAATAACAGCAAAATTTTTCTGACTAGAAGGATGGAGGAAAGTCAGAGAGGGCCATGTCCGTCCCACCAACTAGGAGGTAACAACGAGCCTGTCCAACTTGACTGGGGAAAGGATACGGAGGACCTTGTCCATCCAGTCAACTGGGAGATAAAATGAGCCATTTCCAACCAGCTGACTAGGAGATAACAGCAAGCCTTTTCTCTCCAGATGACCCATGTTCGTCTAACCAACTGGGAAGATATAGTGAGCCATGTCTATCCGGCTGACTAGGAGATAAAGTGAGCCATACTCGTCCAGCCAACGAGTAGATAAGAGCAAGCCTTTTCTGTTCAGATGACCGCGGGAATGTTAGGGAGGGCCATGTCCATTCAGCCGACTGGGAGATAATAGTGAACCCTGCCTGTCCAGCTGACTGGGAAATATAGTAAGCCTTATCCTTCCAACAACTGAGGAAGAAGTACAGTGGGCCATGTCTGTCCAGCCAACTGGAAGAAAGATACAGCAGGCCATGCAATTACAATCAAATGTAAAACAGCGAGCAATGTCACCATTGCCAGCTAGTCTAGATACAGCTGGCCATGTGCGTCCAGCCAGTTAAAGGAGAAACACAGAAGAAATAGTGATAAGGAAAATGAATACTCAAGTGCACTTATTAGAGGTTATTGGATTAAAGGTGATATTAAATGCTTTTTAGTTGAAATGTTTAGTTATGGGCTTTAGATTTGTTGTTGAGTGACTGAAATCTTTTGTTTTGTGCCGTAGATTTTTAGCTGTTTGAATGACATGTTCGTTTGTGATGTAGAATTGTAGTCGTACTATTGAAGTATTTGTTCATTTGTTGCAGAATTGTAGCTTTGTGACTAACATTTTTCATAAGTTTGCTGTAGATTTGCCTCCGTGTGGCTAAAATATCCGTTTGTGTGCTGCAGACTTGTTACTGTGTGACACGTATTCGTTTGTGTGCTGTAGATATTATGATGTAGGCTTGTGATGAGAATTTATCTACATTGGCTGTAGACTGGTCGCCGTGAGGCTAAAATGTTTACTAATGAATTGGAGATTCGTCGTAGTGTTACTAAAACATTTGCCTGTACTAAAGACTGTATAAATTAAATATTCTTTTACAATTAGTTGTTGTGCGAGTACTATAATCATTTGCATGAAAGCAAAAGTTATATATACAGTATATATGTTAGAAAAAATGATGGAAAATGTCTGTAGTACCTTAGTTTTTTTTGTATATTTTGAATACAGATTCATTTAGAAATTTAACTTTACTTCTCGGGGCTTAAATTAGAGGGGTTATTTAGAATTTTATTTGCTCAAAGCTCAAATTTGACATTGTTGTCAGTAGCTCCTATTTGTAGTTTCTTGGAATTTGATAAAATATAAGAGGGAAGCCTCAGTGTAATGTAACTTTTTCTTACACTACTGTGTTTAATACACTTTAAGTGGTCTTATATCTATATATAAATATATATATATATATATATATATATATATATATATATATATATATATATATATATATATATATTATATATATATATATATATATATATATATATATATATATTATATATATATATATATATATATATATATATATATATATATATATATATATATATATATATATATATATATATATATATATATATCATAAGCATCCATTTTATCTTGAACTCTCAGCAATATTTTCTTGAAAGTTATGAGAACTCCCCTTTTTTGCACTACGAATAGGCTGTATTCCATTGCTCATAGGCCTATCAGTATTTGGCCGTAGTTAAATATCAATATCCATGAGTAATGCTAAAGTGTCTTACAAGCTTCATTGCATGGAAATATTCTGGTTATAAAAATTCGTATTTCCTCTTTTCAGTAAATTATTGACCATTACGAAGAAAAAAATCTACTCGGTTGGTAGGGCAGATTCTAGATGCCCACACCAGGTCTCTTAATACCTTCAGCACTTCACACCTCTCTCTTCTCTCTGTGTGACTTAAATTTAAGCCACTAACAACTCTAGTATTGCCATTTAAGCAACATTGATAAAAGCAGCATCCTTAGTAGTAGTGGTGTTGGACAAGTGTACAAACAGTAAAAGTAGTGTTGGTTATGGGTTTTCTCTGTATAGCAGCGGGAAAGGAACAAGTAACAAAAGCAAGAGACATGCACATACATACAGAAAACCCTGACCTCAATGGTGGCAGATGCAAAATAAGGGTAAAAGCATTTGTGTAACTATAAACTTAAGGAAAAGTCCCCACACGCAAAATGGTTGGGGGTGTTAAAATAATTTGATATGCCCACTCTGAATGGGTGACAAAAAATTTCAAAATCAATAAATACTAGCATCTTTTTTTATTTTAGGTTTTGGGACGAAGGTGTTAACAAATCATCGGCTCATTTTCATAACATACAGGCTAGGAATTTAGATGAAGATGAAGTGAGTCAGTCAATAAGTTAAGCCCAAAATCCAACCAAGCAACTGTTTGAATGACAGACAGCCCCACACTTGTCTTTGAGGAATTGAAAGCTGAACCTTCCTAGCAAAGTCTCTCAAATGTTAAGTCATTAGTCAGTTGACATATTGATAAATCCAACTGAATAGGAAAAGACTGTGCTGAACAAAACATAGTATCTCCTCTGTCTAGAAACCAGTTGTAGAAGGAATTTGCACAATTTACCGGAGGCAAAAGAATGAGCAAGGTCTGCAAACCAAATTGTTTTTCTCCAAGGCACCATTCACCATCTGTGACTACGGGAGCTTTACCAATGGATGCGCCTCCGAGGAGCCAACTACAGCCAACTCTGTAAACCAGACTGTAGGTCACCCAGCAGCTGGTCCAGAGATTATTACACTCATGAATGAATACAATGACCTCTTGAAAATGTCGTTCTAACTCTGTCAGGATAGGTTCTGTACAGGAAGGACCTTCTAAAGCTGTAGGTTCTAAGGAATGTGACAATCTTTCCTCAGCCAAAGGAACAGATTCTCAATGATTTGAACTCCTGAAACACTGATCTTTTCAGGAAGAACCAGGGAAACTTCCTCCAGGGGAAGAATGATATGTTGTATCATAAGTACTTATTGAGCCAATATGTCTGTTAGAACTGATACTCAAAGAGACTAGAGCTGGGATCGAGCATTGATAATTCAACTTGCCAACTGAGGATGAGGAGAAACTCAAGCACAAGAGGTAGAAGGCATTAGTTCTCTCTCTTGCAAGAGAATGCTTTGGGAAAACTCGCGACAGAAAAGCCTGATCACCTCTTCCTAGCTATGAAGGGGATACGAGAAAGAGCCTCTGTCCTCTTGATTGGAACTTATGCCCTGGATAGTTATGGTGTCTACCCAGCTCCCATCCAACTACCTTGGGGAACTAAGTGGAGAAGGGTGATGATACTTCCCCTCATGACAGCGAGAGCATTCACGAGACAAGAAATGAGTTCTCTTCCTTCATCGACTGAAGTGAGTCCGAGAGCGATGTTTTCACAGTAATCAGTCTTGAAGACCTCCCATCATGGCTATGCTCCGTCAATGGAGAAAATCATCTACACTTCCTTAGAGAACTTTTAGATTTACTCTTCCTCATCTGTCATCTGCCAAAGTATTGTGAAGAAGACAAGAATATGATGGTGATGAAGATGAGGAAAATCATCCCTTTTTCTTATTGAGAAGCATGCCAGCTGAAGTTGTCCAATGATCAGAACTTGGAAAGTACTATGAAGTTAGGCTCATTCAAAGGATGATCAGCAGTAAAGACAACTTCAGGCAACTGCTCACATTGTCTAGTAACTGCAGGCGTAGGATGAGCAGCAGCAGACTCACTAGGAGTGTTACCGTTAACAGTAACCACCACCACATATGATTTAGGGGATGCAAGTTTTAGTTCTTCCTCTCCAGCAAACTAGCAAGCAGAGAAGGACGGGCTACCTGGGATTATTCAGTTTAGGCCAGTTTTCTTTAGATATTCAAAAGAAGATAATTCACCAGCATTATCAGAGGGAAGATATCATAGAGGGATCAGCAGCAGAAGAGGCTACACTGTGTAACAAAGAATAGCATAGTTTCTTAGGTATGGGGGAGCTAAGCCTCAGCTCACGAGGACTCATGGCCAGTGGTAAGGAAATAGACGACAGAAGAAAGGAGCCAAACGAATCTGTCAACTTCACTGGTAGGGTAAAACTCCCTGTTGAAGAAGGCGAGTGCCTCTTGTCCTTCCTTTTCCTCTTACTAAATCTTTCCCACTGATGTAGGTGTGAAATGGCCACAATGTCGTGCCAGACCCTAACCCCTACGTTGCTTGTTTATTGTCCAAGTGAGAGAAAGACACAACAGAAAAAAAAAAAGAAACAAGTTAATGTAAACTCATCTATCATCTAAAGTAGGTGACAGAGAAAACACTTCACAACAGTCAAAAGATCAAGTGGAGGCTTACATGTTTGGCACTTTGCTGGAACTCATGCCACCATATGACTAACCTTGTAACTGAGTTCGTTAAACTGTTCAGCTACGCAGATAAGATCCTCTCTCCACTTAATAGGCATCAGTTTGTATTTGTAGAAACAGCTGAAGCTTAGAAGGCTGCAACAGACCTTTAGTCACTTGCCTGTGGCAGTGAAGCATAATAAAGCTCATGAGAGCCAGTGTTTTCAAGTCACTGGGCACACTACATAATATGGTCTCCAATTCATACACATGAAAATGTTTGTATTAGAAGATAAACCTATTTGGAAACAAAAACAAATATGCTATGAGTCAAGCATGACCTGGACATCATAATGGACTGATTGCTAACAAGTTAACTGAAGCTATTGATAGATATTTCCCTAGAGTCACCTTATGTAAGCAATAACTACAGTAGCACTGTACGAGATTAGAAAGCTGATACTATTTAAGTATGTACAAGGGACAACTTAACATTGAGCACTTCCCATGATGTCTTTGTGATATCATGATATCTCCTTTTCAAGCATCATATAAAATGGAATGGAATACAGAGTTTAGGCAAAAGGCCAAGCACTGAGGTCATTCAGTGCTAGAAAAAATTGAGAGCAGTTAGGTTTGAAAGGTTGTAACAGGAGGAAAACCTCGCAGTTGTGCTTTGAAATAATTGTTAGAGAGGGTGGATAGCAAAATGGAAGAGAGATATGAAAGGAGGTACAGTAAAATAAATGAAAGGGGTTGCAGCTAGGGTCTGAAAGGACGCTGCAAAGGACCTTTAGTTACGCCTACAGTGCACCCTGTGCACCTCTGGCACTACCCCCTACAGGGAGCATCATATGACATTCCCATCTGTAACCAATATTTGATGCATTCATTCAAGGTCAACGTTTGTATCCTTTGTAATCAGTTAAGATTATCTTTACATTCCACTTGCACTACATTCTCAATTTTCTACTAACTATTCTTTTTCTCTTATTTTTTATTCTCTAAACTTCTTGGCCACTGCCTTGAGTTTTCAGACTCAACCAGAAGACATTCTACTGGCAAACTTGTATCAACTTTCATTGTCACATATTACCTTGCACCACTTTTTTTAAACATTTTACTGTATTACATATTGTAACTTGTATTGCATTACAATTACAGAAACATCTTTTAATATTCTTTTTACTGTATATTTCTCATAAATCTTTTTTACACTTGGAGAGACCCAGTGTGAAAAGGTGACAAGTCAAGGATTGGTCTACATTCCATATAAATCTGTCTACTCTATGTCAAATTTGCATCTCAAAAGGAAAAACAAACACATTTTAAAATTTATCTCCTTCATTTAACTGGCTGATAATACGCCAATGTATGCTCATATAATACATTCACCCTAAGGAGAGAAGTGGGGAGCAAACGATGATATTCCGCACTGGCAGGAAGCCCTCTGAGATATATGGTTTTACTTTTTCATTTTGACATCACAATTGCCTTCCATTTACTTACTCTCAGAGAGCTTTTTAACAGAATCACGTGTGACATGTCTTTGGTGAATCAGCTGATTTCAATCTAATGCATAAGAGCAAAATAAAATTTAAAAAAAGACATCCTTTCTCATGCATTAGATCCCTTAACACCAAGGATACCAGGAATAATATAAAATATAAAATACTTTAAATGACCTATAGTTCTTCCTATTCTTAAAAAAATATTGAATCACATTCAGAAAATTCTTAAACTATTTTACAGATCCACAAAAAATATTTCTATAAAAGTATTCAATAAACACATTTTTTTGTCAAACATAAAAAAGCAGTTTTGTAAGTCTGTCAGCTGATGCACTGGTCATGTCCCATCTAATTCTCTAATATCATGGCCAAATTAGGCCCAGTGTGGGGGAGTCTTGACTTACATGGTCTCTCGCTTTAACAAAGGCGGGGAGTTTTTTTCATTTTGAACGCAGTCTACCCCAAGTAACCATTGGTATCTAAAATAAATGGAAAAGTTACCATTTCCTATCTCTTGAAGACAACAGATAAAAAATTTCCTACACGCCCACCGTCTTCAGTTGTAAAGAATCTGCCCATTGTAGGGAGAGAGACCACATACTCAGTGAACATTACAACCCTAGTGTTGACTGCTTTCAAATACACTACTATTATTATCTTCAACAGCCTCCACTTGAATATGTAATGTAATGGTCTACAAGAACACAAGTTTATTATTATACATATATTTTATCTGAGGCACATGAACAGGCTAAACAAGGCAGGTAAAGCTCATTATATGCTTATTGAATCACAGCTTGGAGTCAAAGTAGTCATTATAGTCCTTTGTGACAGACTATAAATCCACTGGATTGTGTACAGGGCCTTTTCCAAAATACACCAGTACCCTATCCCAGTAAATATATATATATTTATATATGTATATCATTTTGTTGTACTTCCCCAGTGAGGTTAAATACCAAGCTTAGCCTGAAATCCTGAAGCACCAAGAGAGAGAAAAAAACAAGTGGCAACTTGGCCCTTGGACACGTGACTGCAAAATATCATTATTGTTAAGTCTAATGTTCTTGCAAAACCCTTAAAAAGACATCCCCACAAATGTGTGTATGTGTGAGTGCACAGCAAGAAACTCAGCGAAATAATGCAAGTTCTTGGGAAAGACATAATGTTTGCAGGCCTTTTTAACCTTAATATAAATCTTTTTGTGTTATTTTAGGTATTATTGCACTAATCAAATTAATAATGGTTACCCATTTAATGCATGGACAAAACACCAGTAGTGTGGCAAGAAATATATAATAGTGAAGTAATATTGTTTAACATTACTTGAACTAATATATGAAACTTTGAAGGTTTGTGATATACAGTACTAATAGCATATATCTGAGGAGCTTTCCATATAAAACACAAAAACTACAAATCAGTAATTGACTTACTTCGTATAGTTTTTAATTCTTGCATTTCTATAAAAATTGTATTCCTTTACAACAACTAACAGACCTTATACCCCTTAGTTTTTTCTTGCACTCTACAATTTCAAAGATCTTTTGTACATTTCTCACATGCAATAATTTTTTCCTTAACATACACTAAAATCATCAATATCCCCTTATTCACAGTGTTTACAATTTGTACTTCCAGGAAATTTTAGCAATTTTTCCCTGGTACACAGTATTCAAACTTCATTCAAAATATCTACTATCCATATAGCTACGGCAAAAAAAATTTAATAAAATACTACCTCGTATTTCGCATTTGAACAGCCTTTTCTTTTATCCCCACAGCAGCAAAAAATACACCCTCAGCTCTGTGTGGTATTATACCTAACTCATGCAACTTGAATGTGAGATTAGGGAGGTGTTAACACAGGAGCCAGGTACCTTCATCTGAGAGTGTATTACCTTAGTAACACAACCTTACAGGTTATTAAAAAACATCCACACTTTAAATACATTCATACCATGAAACACCAAGTTAGGAAATAATTTACCCATATCCCATTCCCAAGCTATTAGCTGCTCACACATCTTGCAATGTTGCAGTATCACTCACACAACACTGCATCACTCACAAAAGTAAATCCTCTAAGAAATGTATTACCCCGAGACTTTTGGGCCAGCCAAGCAATACGGTCCTTCCATTATTCCCATTTGCATCCTACAAGCACAACCACACTGCATAACTGTTAGTCTGAGTCACATGGACAATTTTTTCTTTTACAAAACATATAGTTTTGAACAACATATTACAAATTGAAATATATCAAGTACCAGTCATTCAATTTTTACATAGTACAGTAAATAGAGTAGATTCACATCCAAAAATTGAACAAGGTTTCTGATTTAGTTGACAATATTTGAATAAACACCCCTTTCCTTCAATTATATTTTGTCTGTTCTACATTTAGTTGTCCACAAAAGGGGTGGTGACCAAAATAACAGTAACCTTAAAAGACCTTGAGCAACATCTCAAGTGTCCTGGGAGTAAATTTGTTTTTTTTTATCGTTAGTCATTTCCATTTGTAATTTAATATAGCCTTCTCTTCTCTTACCTCCAATTTCCATCTTTCAACCCAGTTATTTTTTATTGTTCTATCTGTCTGTGTACATCATGCGAAAAAAAAGTCGACTAAAAAAAAAATTTTTTTTGATAAAACTTAGAAAACTAGATGACTGAAGCAGTCTGGTACGGTCACTTTTGTGCATCTAATTTCTCTAAGAAAACCTTGTTCTGATGACTGCCATGTAAATTATTTCTTGTTTGATGGTTTATTACTTATCAGTTAGGCTATATGGGTATTCTTACTTTCAGTTAACTTGTTACAGGCATAAATTGCTACCTTTGAAGTGCAATAGAACTAATTCAAATATATGACAGCACTTAATTATCTGTATAAAACTGCCAAACTTCAAATGAACCTCTCACTGGACAGGTCAAGTTTACGACATACCCAACGCTTTGATTTTATACCATTACTGCAAGGATGTTGAGTTTTGTGCAAAATTAATAGCTGGTCTAATGCAATTCACAGAATTTTTCTACACAACAAAATGTGCGACTTTCTAAACTTACTGCACTATATTATACTTGAAAACTGGTGCTTGATCAACTATTACTTATTTGCATAACTTGTTTCCAACTCTATCTCATGTTCAGCTTCTACTGTGATTGGACAGTAAGCTAACAATTAAATGCCTGTTTGTTTACACTGCAAAAAAATTGAAGCTCCTCACTTATTTTCTCAAGTACAACAAAATAATCTGACACCTGACTTAATGCACCTGCAGAAAGTCATCTATGAGCTACCCTCAATAAAAGCATATGACACAATGGTGTTCTTAAGCTAAAGCAATAAAAAGTAACCATTATTAAAAAGTATAATATACTAGAAATTTTCTTGACTGGTCACATAAATGTGAAACACATCTGACCCAATATTCTTTCTTTTCTTCAAAGCCTCTAAACACTAACAATTTCCCAGAACTGCCCTTGAACACCAAATGTCTTACTGACACTAAGGCTTTCATGTCCTAAAATAATTGATACAATGCCAATCCTTATTAGCAAAGTTAATTTCCTTCCTAAGGTAGCCAATGTGACTTTACTTACAACTAACAAACTTTATGGTGATATTCCAACTTTTTTTAACAGTGGATGAGAATCTTCACGTAAGGCTGACGAGGGGGGTCCTAGCATCAAATCTCAACATTGACTTCACTAAGAATTCATAGTTTTGTGAGAATATACAGTGTATTCGGAGATCCATCTATGATCTTCCCATCACTGTAAGAAAAATCTTGTAAGAAACCATGTAATGTACCTTATATCTATACATAGATATATAAAAAATCAAAGTATATCTGATTCTTTCTGCTTCCTTTTGAGATCTGAGTCTTGATACCCTTACTATAAATCATTCTAGGACACATTAAAACACAAAGAGGTACTGCCACTCAGCGACAATGTACCACTGGAATACTTGAGCTATCACTGATTAAACAGCATTTCTTCATCTTCATTATCTGTGGTCTTTGGACATAAGTGTATTTATACAAAATGTTTTACCCTACAATTTAGACATTTGGTAATACCTCTTGATAAAAAATATTTCTAACACAAAGAAAAGGTTGAGACGCTGGAAAGCCCTGAAATATATTTAGCATGCTTTTACAACCTAAAATTAAGAATTAGGGTAAATAGCTTCTTAAACATTCAATAACTATGACATTTTTAGCAATACAAGCTTCATCATATATATATTAATATAAGACACAGCCATGGGGTGCGATATGAGCATTTCCAACCTTTTCTTGGCTCAAGGCAGGAGAGGAGGGTAGGATAGAACCCAAGGACAAACAATGGCACTTCCGTCAATAGAAAAAAAATTGGTTCTCCACTTTGAAAAATTGAAAACAAAGTGAAGAACATTTGTTAATATACAGCAAAAATGGAGAGCAACTGTGATTTCTTTTCAGCTTATGTCTTACATTTTTATGACTAAAACGCAATGATACCAGCAATGTATTTCACAAGGCCAAAATTTAGTCTAAGCTTAAAAGCAAGACTCATAATTGGAAATTGGAATGGAGAAGCATAATACAAAAGTGTTCGACACAAAGTTCCTGAAAACTTTTTAGCTTGTCATCCACACTTCTGTACAGTAACAATCCCACAGGGTTAACCTTTTAACAGAGTCCAAGGCTGGTATCACAGCGTGAGATTTGGTGTCAATGGTTGTTCTATTGATCATCAATAAGATTCCTTCTCTGGAAGAGGGCATGTGAACTCAGAACTCGGCTAAAGATGACTCTCCAGTCCTATTTAATATGACTATACTTTCTGAACTTGGGAGACTACTTCCCATGAATGATTTACATGTGAATACCGGAAAGTACTAGCTTCATATACTAATAATATCGTTTGTAGGATAATGCCTAACAGGAGAGGCTGCTCCAGTGTGTTCAGGTTTAGTTTTCAATTCCTCTTCAATTAAGAAAAAACCTTAAAGAAGAGCAACAAAACAGACTTAACAAGGAATGCAACACAGGCCTGCTAACCCTGGAATCATGAAAAGGTAAGGTACTGGAGATTAATATTTAAGCAAACAAGGACACCAGTTTCCCGCCTGCACACTGAAAAACTACATCAGGGAATGAGAAGCAAAGCATGTAAATTACCAGGCCACTGATATAAGCTACCTAACTGAACATGACTAACCAGTATGCAATCTGTGATAACAGTATGACAGGAGTTTCTTATAAGGCAGTTTGTAGAGCAGTTACATGTTTATAACACCAATATATCATCCCTTAGCTAAGGACAACTTAAGCACTTAACTCCTTTCAAAGCTGGCCTGCAGCCATTGAAATGAATAATTTTCTACAATGTTTACCTAAAACTTAATGCAGTAGAAAGAATAAAAATTAGAGTGAAGAGAAGAAAGTAAAGAACTTTTACACTAAAAATCTTTTAACGTTAATTTCCATGAATTTATTAAAGGTCCTGGTTACCACAAAAGTATTCTCTATCTTTGAAACCTTAATTCTCTGAGAGAAAAGAAAACATCAATATCAGGAAGTAACGAAAGAAATGACCTTTTCCAAATTGGTTATAATTAATACACAGCTTAAATTCCACATAACAAAATTTTCAAAAAACTTTTCAATTCAGTCAACTCTTAGGATCAATGTGAACATGATTTCTCTTATGCCAGAAGTGCCCAGTGTTACCAAGGAACATATATATTTATAGTATATATAATAGATTTAACGCAGCATGTAGGAGAAGGCTGTCTTTGTTGAGAATAATGGACTACATATACATACATGGTCATATACAACGATCATATAAATAAAGTACTTCCTGAGGAGTTTACACAATTCCCAATTAATTTGTATTGCAACTATTTTGATACCTAAAATTAGCCCTAATAAATTAGTCTGCAGTGTCAGACGCCTTTCTCCTACTTACAACATGGGTACAACTGTACACGACAGCTGAAGAAATGGAAGAAAACATATTCCAAAAAGATATTATCGTAAGTCGTACTAATGATATACGTAAAGAACAGCTGAATTAATGAATAAAAATACAGTATTAGAAAGTTAACTGAAACAATCTGCAAATACAATTTCTTCTCAGCTGTGCTTTAGCTCAGCAAAAGGATACATGTTGCAGTGAACACAAAGACGCTTCAAAACATAGCCGAACTTCTACTTAAAAAATACACTGGAAGTAGTATTTAAACTTAAATATTATATATTAAATGATGGAATATACACTATCTATACATAAAAAAAATATAAAGTAAAATAACTGATGAAGTGAAAGTAGAAGTTTGACACTAGTGTTTCAAGCAATAAGCAGAATTTTGTGCCACTATCATCTCCATAAACAATATAATTTGTTCTTCCTGTTGGTAAAGAGAAAAACAACAAATCAAATGCACAATTACCAATTCCTTATGAAAATAAAACAGAGCTACACCACCCACATAAAACTAAAATAACGTGAGTGTGTCCAGTATTATCTTTGCAATAATAATACCGACAGTGGTAATTAACAATACATAACATCAAGAGTAATTATGTGGGAAGTTAAAATATAGCATTCTTGGAAAAGAGTTAATACCAACAAAGAACAAACCAAAGAGATATCAATAAGGCTTTTCCATCAAGAATACAAACCACTTTCTCTGCCAGTTCCTTGCAATTCACACAAGGAAGCAATCACTTTTGCCACAAAAATCAAGTATACCAATGAATTGTGTTTAATTTTCACAACACTGCCCATCTGTGTAGTAAACTACTGCATCTCACATTTACAATTACAGAAGATATCCCAGAAATTTTCAGGAAATAAAAAGCATTAAAACTGTAAAACACTCTTACCTTGCTGTGAGCATGAACGGGTAACTGCAACATGTCCAACATATTTGAAAAACACAAATAAATCTAAGCTGGAATCCACAAGAACTTCTTTTTCTTGTAAGGTTTATTGTCAAGTGACACAAACCTGCTTAAAAGCACTTGCACCCAACTAGCCTCCAGTCTTCATAGCTACCACCATTCTATTAAGATAAATGTTCGACTAGACCATCAATACTGTGCTTCTGGTGGTCTTTTATGGAATTATTTTTCCTGTTTTTACGACAGTAGAAGATTTCGTCCGCCTATTTCAACATAATTACCTGTTAAATATAACATCTCCACTTTAGGTCAACAACATCAAACCAAATTATGTGAGCCATCACATTCTGACCGTACTGGACTACCCTTGTTAAAAATTGCTGCTATGCACACACATTCCCAGAATACAACTTTTCATTAATACCCTCTTTGGAAATGATGATGAAAGACCTCCTATATTTCAGATCTTCTTTATCCACGTTACATTACAGTTGTATCAAGCTTTTGATCGTTGGTGAAGGTCCTACACTCAAAACATGAAGACCCTGTGTTTAACTTGCATTTTTTGATCTTCAAGCATTCACCATTTTAAAGTTCATTGATGCCACTGTAAAATGCAGCAACACTTCTATTTTAGGAGAAAAGGGGGAAAATTCTTCATGAATTTTCTTACAGAAGCAGTCATGTTGAAAACTTTACCTGCTTTCACATCTTGCCATATGATGTGTGATTCCTTAATGTCATTCCAATGCCTTCATATGAAAACTCAATGGATCAACACTTCGGTCAATTTTCTTAAAAAAGACAAGGACTTAAAAAACATTTTATCAACAGTAAAATATTGATAACAACTTTAAACCATTGTGAATAAATGAGTCATTATGTGACAGGGCATTCAAACAATAACAACGTACCCCTCCTAAGCAGTATATTATATTGTTGCAATACCCAATGCATAATCACTTATTGATTCAATCACATAATAATAATAGGCCTAAATACCCAGAGTCACTAGAAACGAAAACCGCCCTCACTAGCACTGTTATTGTCAAAAGCGTACTCAGTCTCGGTTGCCTCTGGAACCAGGTTTGGGTCTTCTGCATCCTGCGAATGAAAGATGTTATGCAGTCCAAACATGATGACGATGATGATCAATGTCACTGCTAATAATGTTCAGAGAGTAAAATGTTATTTCATTAACCCTACGCTGAGATTCACCCTAGTTGTTGAATTTCTTAATACGTGTGACACTCCTGACAAAGTTAAAAATTTGTAATGTTTAATAATTCTACCTCAATGATTATCTTTTATTAATTTTAAAAACTCAATAACATCAATAAATAGATTATCTTTTATTAATTTTAAAAACTCATTAACATCAATAAATATACTAACAAAATATTTCAAAGTGAAAAACCCTAAAGACAAAGTACTGTACAATGAAAGCACTGCTATTTCACATCAGCTTCACTTTACTACTTGGCCACTTCTAGACTCAAAAGTTTTGCTCTTAGATGATGTTACAACTAGAATAAAAAAAAGCTAAAGAAGTTTGACAATTAGTATGAAGAGCCAAGAGGAATACCAGGAAGAAATTTAGCTGGGGGCTGTAGGGGAATGGTGCTTAAGCTTTCCCTAACAAGTTTATAGCTCAGTACATTTCAGGCAGTATCCCCTCTCTCAGGGACTGCCCAGCATGAAGTTAAAATAAATGAATCATTCAATTACAAAGGCACATTTAAAATTCCTCTCACAGGAAGACTGAAAGAACTAATTTGATGGATGTTATGTGGCTGCTCAGGAGAGTAGGGCCTTACTAGAATCTGAAATGTTTGGTAACTTGACAAAATGATATGACATTTCTTGACACTATCTTTGGCAAGTTTGTAATTAACGGCTGGAATTTCTGAATGATAATAGGTGCTTTGGTAAATAACTTTGCTTTGCTATGGACAGGTTGAAATTTTCCGCTATGGACAACCAAATTGCTCCATCATTAATAAAATGGATAAATAAACTGAAAGGATATCCTAATATTCTAATATTTTGGTAATGACAAGCACTGGACCAAACATGCAAATCTAATGAAATTATCTCAGACCTATATGTCCTACTTACAAAAAAAAAAAAAAAAAAAAAAAAATTACATCCACTGCTCATTGATAAAACTGAAATCTGGTTATCATTATTGTATTGTATAATTTAACAGGACTGAGTCAAACTTTCATTCTGTCATAAAACTGGCCTAAAAGATTTGTTTTCAAGTTAGGGGCAGAGTTACAGTACTTGAAAAATAAATGCATGTAAGCAAGGAAATGGTGGCAGAGGGGATACTGCAAAGAACCCAAGGACTGCCCACAAGGAATTGCACAAGGTTCACTTAAGGTGGCAATCCCAGGAGGATCCTGAGAAACAAAACCAATTACAACACTGAAAAAAATTACTTATGGATTCTGAAAGAAAAATTTGGACTTATATTGCAAACAATACAGTATGTTTTTATCTGTATTTCACAGAGCAAAATGACAAAATAGTCTGAATTATGACATGGTTATAGAAAAAATATTGAGGTCTACTTACATCTTCTGAAAAGTATCTTTCAATTATGCTGTACGCTAACTTGTAGATTTCAACATTTTCATGATTTTGTAAAAATTCTATCTTGTCCAGACCTGAAAATATAAAAATTAACATTCACTAAAATAAAATGATTAATACTTCTGAAGGGTATATTTTCACTGATCCTGGCACATAAAGATAGACACCGATGTTTCTTGTATTACCTTGGTTTTCAAGTATATGGAAGTTTGACATATGTTTAGGGTAAAGAACATTCTAACAAGAACTGAAAATAAATCTTACCTCCACATTCTTCTATCATGTTTGCCACCATTTCAACATCGTCGCCCGCTCGACTCAGTATATTCGATATTCCATCTAGCACCACCTGAATAACTTGCGTGTCTTTGCATGTCAACAAGTTACAGAAAGGTTGAATGACCCCTTCACCAACTAGATAAGATACCTGAAAAGTACAAAATTTTAGGTGGGATTTTATGTTCCCCACCTGCCCAGGATGTACCAATTTTCACTACAGTTGCTGCGAGACAAAATTAACAAGTTGAAGGGCTCAGAAGAGGGCACTTCTAGAAAAATAAGATGGTTTGTATTTGGAAAGCAGCAATTGACTTTTAAATTATGTATGTAAACTCATGATGTACAAGCTTCTATTTTACTTGGTCACAATTTATGAAGGCAGTAATAAGCACCTCTTTACCATTATTATGATCACTCAACTGGAATAAAAAAAATTGGCAATAACAATCCATAAGTTCAACATATAAAAAACAGAAGTTACTTTTTATGAAAGAATGGAACTATATTCCTCGTACGAACAAAATACTGTATCATCTGTGGGCTGAATGGGTCCCAAATGGATAATTAGTAATTAGTGGGGCGCAAAGTGAAATGAGGGTGTAACTAGCTCCATGTCTTATCACTAGAACCATCTCTATAAACAGTCTTTTCAATTGGTCAGGACAATATGATTGTTTTAGAGGTCTTGTCACATATAGTAAATTCATACTCAGACAATGGTCAAATGGGATGAGATAAAGGGGGTCACGTGTCTAGAGTTGATGTAAGGGAAGGGGCCAAGACAAGTGATGACAACTGTGACAGTATGAAAATATATTGGTTGACAACTTTAAAATTTGTAGTTGCACTTCATTAGTTAATTCACAACCACTGAAATCAACCAACTTATTCCACATAGATGCTAGAAAAATTACCCATTTTATTCAATAAATAAAAAAAAAAAGGTTTCCAATACATACACTTTGGAATGTTATCACAAGGTATTACCGTGTGACAGTTAATAAAGGCTCAATAATGTAGTGTTTCATGCTAGGAATTACAATATTCAGTATCATACCTGCTGTTTACTGCCAGATATTGTAAGATTACTAATTGCCCATGCTGCTTCCTTCTGCGTTTGGAATTCTCCTTCCTGAAGCTGCCTTATTATCATAGGAATAAGGCCAGCATCAATCACAGCTTGTACTTGCTGCTTGTTACCAGCTGTTATGTTACTCAAGAACCATACAGCTTCCTTTAAAAAAGCAAAATAGAAAAGTATTAATAAGCAAAATTTTGTTATAGAATTATAGTTTTTTTACTCAAAGAAACAGCTAACACTTCTGTAACTCAAGATTTTCTCTAAAGCCCTGAACTAGTGTTAAAACAATATGCTTGTGTACAGATGACCCACAACTTTTACCTTGTTAATTTTCTCTTTTTGGTGTGTAAGGAGGGCTGGAAAGTGAAATAGCGCTCCACAGTTTAGAACTACTTGAGTTTGGTCATCAGTCCCAGTGACTATGTTGCCAACTGCTCTTAGTGCTGCCGTTTGTACCTGCAAGTGAGCACAAGATTCTGAAATAACAACTGAACTCAGGAAAGTCAATCTAATAGTGATCTGTCAGTAAAATACTTTACACAACTTGTAAACAATTATTGTCTTATGGAGAGTTTTTTCTTTCATATACTTATGTGATGACAGCGAATACAAAATGTATTAATGATCCCGATGATAATATTTCCCTTTAATATAACAGCGCTTAACTCTGCTTCCACACACTCAAACACAAATATGAAATAAAAAAAATCCTTCATAATCTGTGAACATCTAAGATATGTAAACAGCCTACACTCAACTTTTCAACTCAGAGCAAACAGAAATATATTTTTTATCATGTCTTGAGATATGAATTTCATAACCAAAGGTAATGTTAAATTTGCGATTAGAAAAAGCAATTTTACTTAGAAACCCAAGTGTCCATTTTATTTATCGTCAAATGTCCAAGACAAAAATATCTGAAGGACAAGGAAGCGTTATATGCAGCAGGAAAGCATCTGTGGTTACACTGCATATCAGCCAATGCCATTATGTAAATCTGGCTTTACTGTCATTTTTGTTAAACCTTTAACAATGAGGACATGGGGCAGGGAAGGAAAATTGTATAAGCACTAAGTTTATATAAAAAGTCATCTTAAACATTACAGTAATTTCATTGCAAACATATTATCTCTAGTGCATAAATCTCAATTCATGTGTGGAGTAACTGAGTTGGTAAAACTGCAGAATGTAACTAACAGAAGTGGTCTGCTTGGGGCATGAGAAAAAGGCTTAAGAATTCTTATGACAGAACCACGGAAAAAATAAAATATGAAATCTGTAATTGTACGGACTTTAGAAAACTGTCCACCTCTGCAGCAAGTCTGAAAAGATTTCAATTGAGCAAAGGTTTAGATACATGGCAAATATTAAGTGAATCACATGGAAGATAGAAATTTACCCAATTAAGTACAATAACACCATAACAGAGAAAGACATGAGGTTGATAGGCCTAATTGGCTGGAATCCTTCCAATAAACAAGGACCAATTATCTTGCCACCACCATAAGAGATAAAATTTACAACTTTAACCATCTGAAAGCTACCTCTTCGAGAATCCTTCAATAAAACTGCATTTACATCTAAAGTACATTTAACAACAAAATATGGTAATAAAGGGTTGATTTCATGGACAATTAACTTTAAGCTGAATAATTCCATCATCATTCACATTATCATATGCTCAATGAATGATTCATACGAGCCAATGCAAACTATATCCTACAGTTTTGACAAATTTATAGGGCCCAAGCTTTCAGTGTCAGTGTTCTAACTTGACAAAGTGTGTCGCTGACTTACAGAAGGTTTGCTTATTGTTGGTGTCTTAGGAACCTGCAAATAACTAAAACCTATATCATCAGTGGTTAGGCACAGATGCTTACAGCCAGTGTCATTTAAATCACTGGAACCAGACTTGAGGAGCATGTTCTGTATAAAGTTCCTAAAATATCACAATTTTTCAAGGTACACTGATGACATATAACAATCACTATAATATCAACATATGAAGAAGTACATTAAACCATACTACTGTAATGCCTTCACATCTGACTAAATCTCAGGAGGAAAATTACAAAATTACTAATGATACTGTAATCTAAAAATACTCTTCATCACTTACCTTTACTTCCTTATGGGATAATAAGGGTATCAACTTTGGAACAACTCCACTGTCTATAACTAATTGTATGTTAGCATTTCCACCGTCTGTTAAGTAACTCAATGCCCACACAGTGTCCACCAGTATCTGAAATATAAAGTATTAGAAAGTCATTTCCACCATTTACAACTCTATATCATAATTTTAAAAACTACTTAAAGATGTAGAACTTAAGAATAATCTAAGCCAAACTATCTTACCACTTTGAAAGTATTTACAAAAATGTCCTCATTATTGGTTAATTTTGCCCCCAACTACTTTGTATTTCCTATTATTCAGTAAAAAATTTATATCAAGACTTTCTCATTAAAATCATTGTTACCAATATTTCAAATTTCCCTGTTCATTGAGCAAAATTACATTTTCCTTACAATGGTGACTTCAACATATCAAAATAAAAATGGACAGGAGTTGGTGTTATTTCACCAATAAAACAGGAATGCCAACGCTGCTAAAAATTTACCCATCTTCAAAACTGCATCAAACACCACATACAACTCACAAAACCCTGCTAAGGTGATGTTTGGGGATACTGCCAAAATGTTCCTTGAATGGTGCAATCTCAGCATTACTTAAGGTCCTCTGTGGCACATTTTTGGCCCAAATGGTAATGCTTTGTCTTTTACATTTTCAGGTTCCTTGGTCTTCACCTACATTAAACTTTCTTAAATCATTGTTAATCCTTTTACCACTTTTACATTACATCTTCCGACTGCGAGAGAGACGAAGTCAGTTATCTCCACTATCTTCTGTCTCATGCAATTCTACCTATATTTCTCATCTGCTCTGGGTCGTCTTCAATGCCCACTCTATGATTTTCTGAGCTTTCTTCCTGGTGTTTGTTCTGCTACTTCTATATTTATCAATTTTCTGAATAACTGCCCCTCATCCAATCTCACCACATGTCCAAGCCATCTCATCTCTGAGATCTGTCCATTGTCCAGTCTCTGGACACAAAGCATCCTTCTGCAGCTACCTCAACTTTGATAAGATCTTCCCACTACACTACTCTCCAGTCATGATTATTAGTATGCTGTGGGCACACATTGAAAGTCCCCTCCATTTTCTTTTTAAATGCCCATTTCTCTGCTTTATCATACAATACAGGTACAGGCCACTTACATGTATCTCTGATTTTTGCTGTTTGCTAAAGATATAATTAATTCATAAATAAATAACAAACACTAACTGCTTCAATGCAAGCAATAACATCCTAAAAGTTAATAATTGAAAATAAGAAGTCATATGGTCACAATTATCATCATCATGAGAGAGGATCTCTGTAAGTATTTCTGTTTAATTCAAATTACTGAATACTTAATAGCATGCCATTTGAAAGAGAAGACAAGCATAGTTCAACAAATAATTTCTACACAAAATGGACTATTGTTCTTTCACATACATCGCTAACTGCCTTTGCAAACATTTGAAAATACTGGAGACATTACTTTAATATTGCCATATTTCTTATAAGCTATTGTACATACTTCCAATAAACGCTTTGTACTTACGGCTGTATCTTGGTGATGTATTAGTATGTTTAATGCAGGCAGGATTTCTTTTATTGTTGACTGAGGTGGAGGAGGTTCCTTGTTACGACACAAATTCACAATGACCCACGTGACATTCCTTAAAAATCCTATCGGTATATCCGGCGTAATGAAGCTAAGAAGTGGTTGGACAACACCCAGAGAAATGACATAATCCCTCAGTTGTGGTCCATCACCAATTATATTACCTGAATAAAATGAAAGCAGTATTAGATCAAACAGAAGTTTAAGTATTATAAAAAAAATAATTAAAACTGTTTATGTATTGCAAATGAATTCTCACCTGTAAAAGCATTTCCTAAATCAAATACAACCAGAAGCATAATTTTGTACGTGCATGAATGCACCATGCATTCTTATACACCGGCAACCATTACACTCCTCCCTACAGGCAACTATAATTATTGATATTATATCCCTAAAGGGGTACAAATTAGTGTACATCTTGTATGGAACACTGCAGATACTAAAGGTTTTCTTCAGTGTTCTTTTGGCCACAACTGCATTGCTTTCCACTTAATTTTAATTAATTCCCCAGTCTATTCCTGCTTAACAGTTCAATTAACTTTACCTGGCTTAACTTTTGCTTCCCATTTATGAAAAAGTCCTTTAAAACCAGCAATCTTGTTGAACTAACTGATGACAATGATGCCTTGGTAGGGGGCCCTCAGCAGCATAAACTTTGCATAGGGTCTCTTCTATCTCTATAATGGGGTTTTTTAAAAGATATTCATTGAGAAATTTACTGAGAGTCCAAATGTTTCCCGCGGTTGTTTCCACAGTCATATTTGGAACAAGAAGACTAACAAAAAATATTACTAGAAGATAAGGTTCAACAAAGAGAGTGGATACATGCTCAGCTAACATAAAATGTAGGTTCCACAAGCTCAGGATTCCAGATACCAAAGCCATAACTCTCCTCTGCTTATTCAAGAAGAGTACTGAATGGGAGTGTAAGATGTAAATGTAAATGTGGAAGTACCAGAAATGAGGGTGGTAAGAGGACCAATGATATCATGACCATGGGAAATGAATACAGTACTGTTATTTGTTTTATATAATGGGTAACATAAAAGTATCACACTCATTACCATGAAATCAGTGAGTTGTATGGACCCCATATTAAAATCCTCATCAATAATGTTCTTACATTAGCTTTTCCCTTTATGGAGTCATGACACTCTTTATATAACTTCAGCATAAAGGTGTATAGATGCAAAGATTTGTGGTAAGGAGGAAGTTCAAATATAGTCTGAAGAATTTAACAAATAACAGTTCAAGCAGGGAACAGAACTTGGGAAAAATTTTCAAACTGATGGTATAACAGAATGTCTCAAACCATCAGGTCTAGCTATAAGTGTTTCACTGTAACAGTGACCAAAGATTCCACATTTGAAATTAAAACAATGTTGAGATCTGAAAAGGGTTAAGGGAAATAAAATCCTCAAAACAAAAAGAAACAGGTCTACAAAGATTCATGTCAAGGATGGAAAGAATATTATCTCTGGGATCTAAACAGAGGGATAACACTAGAGAGATGGTTTTTGGTTTGTTCACTTTTGGTGCATAAGAAAATGGTCCCAGCCTAAAGAAGAATCAAGGACCCAGCATGTTGACCAGCCCTAAAGCTGCTGTAGCTTTCAGTTTATGGGTATACAATACAACGCAAGCCAAACACATGACATTAATCAACTTACCTAAAGCCCAAACAGCCTGCTCACATACATTTTGGCTTGATGACTGCAGTAGTTTCAAAAACAGGGGAACTGCTCCAGCATGAACTACTGCTTGTGTTTGCCTAGATGTGCCAGATGCTATATTTGTTAGAGCCCATGCTGCCTCAAATTGAAGCGACGGACTGCCAGGTTCTGAACCACTGTAAAAATGTTAAAGAGAGTAGTTTTTGACTAGTTATACTTACTAGAAGATTTAGGGAAAATCAACATATGTAAAAATAATTAAGCAAAACACTGTCAAGGTTATTAAGGGGTCAAGTCTTGCAGTTTCAACAGCTTACCATTAGTCCATCTTTTCTCTTTCATAATATCTAATGCCTTCCTGATGAACATCTAAATGATAAAATGACCATTTTAAATTATGAAGACAAGAGCATGAGCAGCTAAACAGTAAGGACCTTGCCTAGGCCTCTACCATCCAACATGAGAGATTACAGTGACAATAAACATAAATGTTCTTTTTCACTTGAAAATCTTTCCATATAAAAATTTGTTTGTAAACATTATGAAGCCATACATAAGGAAATATCCAGCTTCCCTGTACAAATGATATAAAAAATCCATTTAATTTTTCTTTTTTTTACCTATACACTATATTTATTTTATAAATAAAGGCAGTTCGCGGTTTACGACGTGGGTTCTGTTCTTACGCCCGAAAATCGTCGTAAACCGAAAAATCGTAAAAAATTGTAAAAAATCCAAAGAAAACATTATTTTTAATGCTTTAGGTGCACTGAAAACAATGTAAAGTGCATTTTTATTGCATTTTTTGTCAAAAAAAAAAAAAAAAAAAAAAAAAAAAAAACTCCAAATTATTATTATTCTGCTGTTTTGGAGCCATATTTCTTCCGTCAGATCGGCATCATAACCCCGGAACATGTGTCGTAAACTGGGAAATAATTTCTGATGAATATATTTGAAAAGCGCCATAACCTCGGAATGTCGTAAGCCAGACCCGTCATAAACTATTACTAAACAGTAATTTTCTTTATCAAAATTATTTATCAAGAACATGAATATGAACTTATAGAATTTTGAGATATTTCCTGGTAATGGTAATAATCTTGAATACTGTTTGCTCTAACATAAGTTCTCAGTTCCTCGTGTTCCCGATTCAACTGTTGTTTCCTACCAGTCACTAAAAAATATTAGAGAAATAATAATATCAACATTCTGGTTTCTTGCGATGAACATTTTTTCATTCAGTAAATGAACCAAATACTCTGACTACACCTAAGGCATTTACAACACCCTTTTGGTCCCAAGCTGCATTGCTTTAGGTCTTTTGTTTCCATCAAATTTCTTTCCAACCCAGCTGTCAAACCTTGCTACTATCTTCGCCGTTCACTCCAGAACACAACCACCTGGTGCAAGAACTGAAATGTGACTCAATGGCGTGGTTAACTACTTCATGGTACTGTGATGTTGAATTATATTTGATATATATATATTTTGATAATATTCATCTGAAGTAAAACCCAAGAGTCAAGATTAAGATGGTTTGGGAAATTGATGAGGATGAGATATGATGACTGACATGAAAGTGCTATGGCCACGAAGAGGATGAGGGCCTAAGCGAAGTTGGAGAGACTGCACTCAATAAGACATGAGATAAAAAATAAATAAATAAAGGACACAAGATAGAAATAGCTAGAGGAGGTTCATTAAAAACAATGACCCTTAACAGGGATTAAGCTGAGAAGAAATTCATCTCAAGTAATAGTTTTAACAATTAAAATCGAGAATCACTAATGGAAATGTACATCTAACTGAAGAAAAAGAATTTCCAATAGTCACCACAGCAACTACTCACCCGTGACTACCTTCTAAACACCTGACAAGAATCGGCAATATTCCGGAATTTATCAAATCATCTATGGGAGGATTTTTGTCTGACGAAAGGAGTTTACGAGCTGCCTGGACAGCAGTTAACTGTACAGCTCGATCTTCGCTCGCCGCATTAGCAACAATCAGCGCTAAGTTATCTGCTGTTAACTGTTTGTCTACATCTTCATCTTCTGTAAAGAGGAAACAAGAAACCTTAGCTAAGAACAATATAAAACCTGATACATAACATAGAAAACATGAGGCATTACTAAAACTAAGATAAGATACTCACTATTTCAGTGATTTATTTCCTTTTACGGGCATGAAATGAGGTGGGCCAATAAAATAATGTGCAGCTACAACATACATCTTTTACATCTTACAATAAAAATGTTTTGACCATAAAATATGGTGCAAGCACAAAAAAAATAATTAAAAACTTTCTATTCAGCAAACTGAACCACTAATGTATTTTTAACGCTGGTTATCAACCATCCATCTTTACACAGTACTTTTTTATTTTTTATGCCTAAATGATGTGCACTGTATAACTATATTATTATTATTATATTATTATTTGTAGTAGTTATAGTAACAGTACTAGTAGTAGTAGTAGTAGTAGTAGTAGTATCATTAAAAACTCTAGCTTAGTAGCATGGATAAACTAATAATAATAATAATACAGTACAGATAATTTTAACTATCAAAACTACACTATTCATTGCAAATGAATCCTTCAATAAAATGCAGCTAAATAAATCTGAAAACTGAAACCCATAACTTAATCAAAAGTTATACTGGTAATTACCAAACTACAATCAAATATAACACTTTCAGTCCAGAGGCTTTGCAAGTCGACTCATTCTGGTGAATGAATGAATAATTCTGAGTTATCTGGCATCATGACAACTGGGTCATTGATGCCGATATCAATTAAATGAACAACATAGCTACTATAAAAACAATAAAAAGATAAAAGAAAATGAATGAAATATTACATTTTTGGGAGAAGACCAGCGTCGATAATAAATCTAAAATTGCCACTGGCATCATACACCACATCCTCTCCAAGGATCTTGGCGAAGATGAACCTGTCATCCCGACCAAGAGCCTCAGAGAGGTAATCATTCTGGTGTCATTTTAAAGCAAAGCACATGTGCTTCTTTCATGTGGTTTGTTTAAAAAACAGCAAAACAAAATGACTAAGGGGGTCAAAATTGCTGAAAATGATGCTTCAGCATGTTACAACTGACTAGTTGGTCAAATTTTTAAGATGCATCCAGGCATAAAAACCGAGCCAAATGGTTAAATTGTTTAATCATATCCCCCCTAATCATACAAATGCCTAATAATCGTGTCCGCATATAAAGTATGTAAGTGATTAATGTTTTAGTAACAAAAAAAAAAAAAAAAAAAAAAGTATCTATCAAACCCACTCATATTAAACAATTGGAAATGATGAAATTGATTAGTGGATAACAATCTCAGTTACAAGCCAAAAAGCTTAAGTCATCTGCATTATTTTCATTTGAGTCTCAAGAAATTTGATGATACAATCATGTGATATATGAATCTATGTAACTAGCACTCCAGAGCAAGTCCATTTACCCGTTATCTTAAGCCATCTTAAGAAAAGGCAATGTTTTTCTGCAATTAACAGAAACAACCAAAGCCCTATGTGGCAATTCGCTGTACCAGAAATGTGGGTTCCTTGTATAAAGCATAATTAACACCAAATAGTATAAAGATTCTCTTTTTTTACATAGCATCACTAGACTTCACAAGGACAAAATTCAACACTTAAGTACAGTAAACTAATAGCTGCTGAACTATGATGTTGTAGTACAAGTTATTTTTTCAAATATGTAGCATAAGCCATTACAGAGCGCAACAAGCAAGTAACATAGGTAACAATTAAAGATAGAAACAGCGAACTTGAAGAAAAGCAATACTGCAATGTTGCCCATGTGGAAATTACTATATGAAATTGGCTGGAAAAAAAAAATGCAATTTTGACACTTGGATCTGGTCAATAATTGTTGAGGCAAAATGATTAAGAAAAACAAGAGGAAAGGATTTAGAGTAGATAAAAGATCTGTAAAAATGGACATGGAAAACTTTAAACAATCAACCAAAAAGCTCCAATGTTAGAAATTTGAAATTATTAAAATGACTTATGACTCAACATTAGGTTAAAAACTGCAAATTTTTAACTATAAGAGCAATGTACCCATTGAGGAAAACTGAAGTATTCAATGTGTAACATTATTAAACTACAGTTCATGAATACTATCTACACAAACACTGCGCCTGATACAAAGAAATGAAAACTATCCACAAAAAATTTACTTCCTGAGCTTTTAATTCTTCCTCTTTATATCTTACAGTATTCTATTTAGGAAGTTAGTTTTGTGTACTAGGTAACAAGTATTTTATGGGCATAAATATGTCAACGCTACATAAAGCTTTTAAAAGAAACTAGTGTGAAAGTTGGTAGAAAAAGTTTAAAAAATATATCTGAAATTCTCATGAGGACATCAGATGAGGGGGATGAGGAACCATTGTCAAAAAGGCATGGAAATAGGATGACAGGATGACAAAGACCTGTAAAAACGCCTAGAGAAGACAGAAAAGGGGATGCATAAAGACCTACACCTCATGGGGGGTTCAGGCAAAATCAAAATAATACATAGTGAAGAAAACTCACTTCTGATTTAACCTCATGAAAACAATAACTGACAAAAAGTCAGTTCAAAATAAAGAAAACTAAAACCAATGAATTTAACTTACAATCAAAATCTTTTGAGCAGTATACTATAACTTACCTATAGACTCTGCTGTTGGTACATTTCGTCTTTTTAAAAGCGTTTCTTCTCTTTTATTTTTTCTCAATTCAACAGTGACCTCTGTTCTTCTTCTTCTCATCTCCTGAAAAACAATAATACAATAGGAAAATTCAGAAAGAAATTATGCTAATCATCAATACAAAACAGAGGATCATCATTACTATAAACTAGTAACAATCACAAGAGACTGACTGTCATTGATTATAGTGAATGGCTCCATCAATCATTACTGCCAAGCTTGCATAAAAGTGACCGTATTCTCAAAATTTTCTATCATTTCTTTATTACCTCTAGTGAATAATTACAAGGCAATGATCTAACCTGATAAAACAAGTCTGATTATTAAGCATCATCTAGAAGAGACCTGTTCTGAAGTACAATAAAATTTTTAACTACTGGGTCAACACCCTTCCAGTTCCCAACATGTTTTGTTGGTCAATGATAAATGATCACATGTATCAATAATAATTTTAAAAACCAAAGTGATTTTTAATTGAAATAAAGTATATATCATTATACAATAAAAATATATATATCTATTATTGTACCTCCTAGAACATTCCAAAAAGAGTAGCACCTAACATGTGCACTACATGTGCTATATATAACCAATACACCTACCCTCCTAGTGCATATGGACAATAAAACACACTTGCTTTATCTTTACATATCAGTTCTATGACTCAATCACCTCCCATAACAATCCAAAACAGAAAAACATTAAAAGACATCACATACACTGTTGTTATTTATACTGTATGAAATTGCTTGGAAATAAGGCTTACAATGGGAATGAATTTGGAGCCATAGTGCCCAGGATTTACCGACTTTACTTGGCTGTCTTAAGACTTGTAACTTCTGTAAGTATTCTAGTATACAATTAGAATATGTTAGTTACATTAAACAAGTCATGTGATAGCAATTATGATATTTAAATATATTTATGAAACATTATTTCTTACAGAGCACAGTAATTTGGTTGTCAGTACACTCAACTTAGTATCTTATCTATCAGAACAATGTTATAATCAATTGATACTGCTACATTTTTCATAGTATACACTACTGTATCTGCACATCTATAATTTCAGTTCTGATATCAAGTCTTTTTTTTTTTTTTTTACTCAATACTGATTTTCTGTTTGGTTCTCGTTTAATTTATTCTAATCACCCCATATGGTTGTTATTTTGGACATGATATCTTCAATACTGACTTTTACTAAGTAAATATCTCTCTCCCCTCTTAAAAATTTACAGTTTTTACTAATTTTTTTTTATTAAACAACAGTTTGACACTTTGACACTGTTCCCTAGACAAGTTTTAGGAGGAGATCCATAATAATTTTTTTATTAAACAACAGTTTGACACTGTTTAAGCAGAATAACTTCATCCCAAAACAATGCCTTACAGTAATCCCTAGACAAGTTTTAGGAGGAGATCCATAATTTTTAATTGGTGTAGGTTTGCAATGTAAAACTAGCATCTATTCCTTTCCATCTTCTGCAGTCACAGTTCTAGAATATTGGGGCTAAGCTACATTGCCTAAGCATATGCTGAAGCAAAAACTAGTTCAACCATAAATCAACAGCCTTCCAGACAATTTTAATATTCTTCCCTGATACTTTTAGAACACACTGTTTTCATAAGTACATTTTTAAGTGTCCTTTAATTTGTTTCTTGTAAGTGTCCTTTAATTTGTTTTTATGTACATTCATAATAACGCTCCTTTTACTACAAATCACATAGGTTACTAACTTCAGTGGAAAATCTACACTTTCCATTAAGTTACCTCGTAAAGATGCTAAATTTTGTATGCTTACATCTCATCTCAATTTACAGAAAACCAACTGATAAACAGGTACAGAACATCAGTGATTTAATTTACAGAAAACCTAACTTTGAGGAAACACCTAACCACAGGTACAGAAAATGCTCATTAGACATCAGTTACAGATGGTTTAGATTGCATCTATTACTCTACAGCAAACTGTAGCCAATAAACATCTGCTATGTCCATTGTGCTACAGCCACATTAGGCTTAGATTAGGCTTATTATTTTGCAACTACAGGCTTAGATAAGGTCTATTATTATGCAACCTTAGTAGGCTTAGATAAGGCCTATTATCACAACCATAGTACGATTACTCTTGACCAAATAGATTAGGCAGCACGCCAAGTATCATTACTATCCAGCAATGGTAATGTTTTTCCAATAATCATAAAAAACTAAATCTTTGTTTCCTCTCTCTCTTAATTTCACTTTCATAAATTTAGGCCCTTTCCTTCTTACTTATTTTTCTTGAGAAGTTTTGATCAGATCAGGTAAGAAAACTTTATGCTAACTATACTAAGCAGTTCTCTTGGTCATTCATTCTTAACTTTTAATTTTCCACCACCAGTACACATTAACTCTCATTTACTGAATGTCTTACATTAAACTACACGGCCACTTTCATCTCTGAAGTTACCAAACTTAGTGAAAATAAGTGAAGAACTGGGTATTACTTTACAAGCTGCTCACAATTATGTTATTTCTGTAGTCTTTTTCTATCTCATTACAGGATTTGCATCAACTTTTCTACATGGATATCCATGGCAAATGTATACTGTAGTCCCAAAGACACTTGTAGGTTGTAGAAATTATACTTCTCGCCTTTAAAAATGGCACCATATTTATCATGGACTTCTTTGCAAGCTGTAGTTCAACAGCTCAGTCTGATGTGCAGCCCAGTGTCTATTTTCTTTGTAAGGAGAACATTAGCCAATGACAAATGTCTTATCTAATGGTTTTTGTTGCTTAACCTAGGTGGTATTACTATCACAAAAAGTCAGAATCCCTGAATTTGTTCAGAATTGACTTTTTCAGGGTGTTTTTAGTCTTGGCCTATCCATATAACTAGTGTACTAGTCTTATGTTCATTATTATGGTATTCTGGCCAAGAATCAGCTTTAATGTTAAAAACCAGTAAAAGTACAGTGACCATAGAGATGAAGATGCTACTGAAATGTACAATTTTATATCATAAATAAAACTATTGTTATTATGGGTTATATTGTAGGATTTTTTGGCCATTTCTAAAAGCCTAACAATCTCAATGAATTTCTTAGGCTGCCAATAATTAATGGCATTGAAATGTAGATTTACCAGTGGTTTTAGATGTGTTTTTAACGATTCTGATCTTAACAGTGATGGAAATATTTGGTTAACTCAACTGCTCCCACTTTACATCTATCAATTTTGATGTGGAATTATGGCAAATATTAGTGACAGGAAATGTGACTTTATTTTGTTGAAATGCTATTCCATTGTACACCATTGCACTTTAAGTCAAGTTAGGTAGGGTGTCCAAAGGGGTTAAAAGCCCCCAGCCAAGTAAGGAGCTGAAGTGTTAGGTTAGGTTTGGTTTGCAGTAATGATAGGATGCATCTCATTTCACTAACGTTTGTAAACCACGCCCCAAAAATATTCCACTGTGGGTCTCCATGACCGTTGCACATGATGGAAGGAGAGGGGAGTGTTATTGGTTAACTAGGCATTTCATGAGAAAATGTTAAAATCATTCATGTCACTTGAAAAGCTATTGGAAAACTAAACTACCACACTGAACTTCAGACTCTTTAAGAGTTTTATCAAAAAATTAATTAGTAAAACCACTCTCAGACAGACTAAGCTTATGAAGACACACTGAACAACTACCCTAGAACATTTTTCAACTGGTACTTGATCATCTAGTTTAGCCTGGGCCTAGTAGCCTGGGTTTTTTATTGGGATTAAGTTACCTCTACCATTATAATTTTCTAATCCTTTCTTAGGGCTAGGTTACTTTGAGCTTATGACATTTATGTCTAGGTCTGGCCTAAGTTGTTTTACCAAAACTGCTAGCTAGGATAGGCTAGGCCTCAGTATTTCAACAGAATTAATTTCATAACGACTACGAAATCTAAACTAGTGTTAGCATAACCTATGCTGCCCATACTTGACAGATTCAGCTTAAGCCTGTCCCAGGCTACAGATCTCATGAACCTCTTTGACCAAGATATGGAACCAGTACCTAGGCCTAGCCTACTCGGTAACAAAAGACTGAAGGAAGCCAACATACAGCCTAATCTTCGGAGTTGCCTTGATAAAAGTCCGAGATGGGTTCACCGACAGCCGCATGAATCTCTTCAACCAGGACGAGGAACCCATAGGCTACCTAAGCCTACTCGCTAACGAAAAACCGAGGAGTACTGAAATACAGCCTAATCTCCCGAATAGCCTTCATAAAAGTCTGAACTGGGCCTATCGACAAATTGCAGCGCAAACTTTAGCCTAGACAAAATAATTTGCCCGTGTTGCCCAACCCTAAATCCTCCTCCCAGAGGGGTGGAAGTCCCTTCAAAACAATCGACGAAAATGATTATTTGCCGCACCCGCGGACGGTTGCAACAAGGTTAAGGTTAGCGAATATCTCCGAAGTATCCCTTCGATATAAGTCAAGGCATAGAAATCTCCGATTTAAGCAGAATATGAAAAATATGAGGCGAGTTTTAAGATCGAGGGTAGGCTACACTGACACGAAGGAGCTGCATTCACTCCGGAATGAACACCGCTAAACCGTCCTCACTCACATCTTGGTCCTTCCCTTTGTTCTTAAAGACACCCATTCTGTTCTTGTATTGGTCGGCTTGTTGCTTCTCCATCGTTTTTAGTGTCTGGAATAGTGAATTTAACCTAAATTACGTCCGGTGTCCTGGAAGGCAGAAGACAGACACCACCACCGCGTGACGTCACACTACCACGTTTGTCAACTGCGCTCCTATTGGGGGAGAGGTACCAAGGTCCTTTATTAAATTTCTAATAATTAAGACGTAAAGAATTATTTTTATTCTAAAATGGTACAATACAAACATAAATTATGTCCGCTATTCTTTTTTCGCGCGGTGTTTGGAAATGTAGTCGGTTTTTGGCGAATCCGTTTGACATTTGCAATTGGACAGATTTGTTTACAACTCTCATGACCAATGAGAGAACGATTAACATTCCGATTGGGAAACTCTGGAAGATCACCTTTCATCTTTCTAATGACTGACTATACCCAGTTTTGGATATATTTCTTTCGTGACTCGTTTCACAAAAACTATATATAATAACAATACAAATTCGCCGCGTATCTCTTGGTGGTGAAATCGATATCGGACGAGATAAACTGTCAAAACTAAGTGTTTCTAAAACTAACGATTTTATCAAAATAATTCTCTTTATATTCTAATTTATAAATTATAGGTTCTGGTAATTATACTGAAAAATATATTTGAATATCTCATTTACCCTCTTTAATGTCAATACTTTAAGAATTAGAGATGTAGTAAATAAATATATCTGACAATAATAGATATCAAAACAAACATTAATAGGCATTCTACTTGCGTGATAACCATTATTATTGTTATTTTTATGGGGATTGTTGCGCAAGAGCACATTAGAGTATTGAAAAAGAAATAACATAAGCTCCAAAAATTAGATATAAGGAAGTGATGGCTCTGTAATGATATGCATTGTGACAGAAATTAATTTTCTCAGATAGATGGCAAGTTTATATTGTTTAGCGTTTGAAACGTCAGCTTGTTTCAAGTATATATTAAGAAAAACATTATAAAAAGGGTGTCTTATTCAGTACGTCAAGAAAATCGAGAGATGGGATGTAAATACTAATTCACAATTGGAATCTAATTAGGCGCATGGCAATTTAGCGTTAACTGAAAGCTTACCCTTGTTTACGTTGTACTTGCACGATAACGTTATCTCACGGAAATTGTGATGGATTAATCATTGTCTGCTGTTTTATTTTTACGAGACCTAAGCGTTGTAAATTTTTTTTTTTTATTTTCAAGTTTACTCCTTCTTCAGGCATGACTATTGGCTCCCCTGTTGATACCTGTCAAGATTCTGTCAAAACTACATTTCAGTGGAAGTATAAAACTTCAGTGCTTTATCCTGTAAACATTAAGGTCTTCCTGTCTAATGGTGATAATCTAGGACTGAAATCAGCAGTGTCATTCTTGCTTTGATGAATAAAGAATAGGTTTAGTAGATAAAGGTAATTACTTTCACTCATAAATGTAATGATACGTAATCCAAATGGTCCAGCTACATCAGGCCCAGCTCGTTTTATTTTATTCTTTTTTTGTTGTTGTTGATTGGGTAAAAAAATATAAAGCTAAGAGAGAATTAAACATAAAGAAGTTAAACGACTTTAAGAGTTAGTAGCATACTCGTTTCGACAACCATATCCGCTGGATTGATGGGGCTAGGGGTCAGGGGCCGTGAGAGAGAGACACACACGGAAAAAAAATAATAAAAAAGTTGCAGAATCTGCATTCAAGAAGAGAAGTGAAACCGGGGCATTGAAAGAATTTGCTTGCCGATGCTTTTTTCCCCATACTTCGATTCTGGTATCTAAAATAAACTGTCTTAGGCGAAATATACTGTTAAATAGAAATAAATATCTTTCAGATAACAGTGTGTGCTGTGACATATGTTCGTGAATCACTCGAGGATTTGGGCTTTGTGTATTTCCTTGGGTGATTAATATCCGACTGATTTTCATTTGCCGTATCAACCACTGACACTTAGAAATAACCATAAGAACTGTAGACGATACTTAAAGAGCGAAAAAATAATATGCAATACTGTTCACCGGGTCTCAGCTTCATGTTGATCATACGTCTAAAAATACCTCATGACAGTTGGTGTTTACAAGTTCTTGTGGCGTCGTAAGAGTGTGTTTACCAATTCAATCGATGCCTTAATACAGATCTCGTTCCTGCTGATAATACTCTTTTGGCCATTACGCCTCTGTTCCTTCTTCCCACATCTTGCGAATTTGGTTATCAGGCAAGATTGATTTCATACAAATATTGGAAAGCTGACCTAGACTATTGCTGTTGCTGACAAGCAAGCATTGGACATTTCACGAGTGTAAGTCTAAACTTTTCTCTGTTCTAACAAAAATCATCTTGTATTAAGAACCAACCTCGGATGTTTTTCAGTATGCTAACTATAGGTGTGTAGCTCTGTCTTGCCTGTTGAAACTTTGTTCATAAACACAACAAAATTAGTCTCAGCGGTAGGAGATCTTGTGATTATGGCGATAAGATTCAACATGATTCAACATGTGAGTGGAACAGAATATTAGCTGCATGCCGAATTTGTCTTACTTTCAAATTTCCCATGTTAGCCTACCCATGTCTGTGGAAGCTCTAAGTCCAACGTTCCCCTACAAAGATTAATCAAACCCGTCATCCGGGATTTACTTGAAATTTCGACTTACTTTTCTTCTGTGATCCTTTCCTCAGGTGATTAACTTTGAAGAGAAATTAGTTCATAGTTTACATAATTTCCAACTGATTTTTCACAAAGGCTATCATTGCAGACTCTGCTGAAATTTTGCAAAATTCATTTCAGGGCCGTTGCATGAGTTTTAAAAGGGAGTTTTGGAAAGAAAACACGATATCTTCGTGTGGACAAGGCATTTTCACTATTGACATTGTAATAATGTTCTATTTAATTAATTTTTTATTCTTCCAACAGGTGGTTAACTCCCAGTCGTTCGAGATGATTAGCAGTTTGGGGAAAACCAGGTCAATGTTTAAAATGATTTCCGTGAGGAAATTCTTTCCCAAAACCTTGTTAACTTGAGAAGCTTCGTCAATTAATACAACCAGAAAGCTCCATTCATTTATTTTCAGTCGGTCTAGAGATATCGTTCTAGTAACATACAGTAAGATGGCAGACATGGATAAAAGTTCGATGTCCTTCCAAATTCTCTGGAGAAAGCTATAAGAGTATTATGTCCAAGTAAGAGGAAGCTTAAGAGATGAGAGTGAAAGTTTCTGGGTGTCTGACTATCTGTCTAGTTAGGTTTTCGAGAATAAGGAAAGGCGACTGTGGCACGTGACAGGAATGTAAAAGTTGGTGACACGAAGGCGGATTGGGAGGTTGGTATGCTTGGAGTGTGTGTGTGAGTGAGACTAATGGAGAAGCTTGCGAGAGGAAATGTTTTCCGAAAGGAGAGGAGTCACTTGTTATAATGAGAGAGGAGGAGAAATTGTGGTTCCGAATGCGGTTGAGTAAGATCGATCAGAGGAAAGTCAGAGTGGCATGTATAGAAATGGTGAGGAGGTGGTTAGGACTAAGGTATACATCATGATAGGAGGTAATGAGAACTCTAAAAGGTGTGTGTGTTTGTGTGTGTGTGTGTGTGTGTGTGTGTGTGTGTTTAGGTGAATCTGGAGGATGAATAAAGGAAGTGGATAGATGAATAGCAAAATGAGGAGGTTACTGAGAATGTGCTTGATCTGAAGCGTAACTGGAAAGTGTCAGGAAGGGTGACTTGAGAAATACGTGGCAAAAGAAATGCGAACTTCAGAAAAGAGTGAAATGACAAAAAGATGGACGAGAGCCTATCAAATGCTTTGGCAGAGAACAAGAGCAAGGATTTCAAAGATAAGGCAATCTTCTTGGTTAAACAAATGCAGAAAGAAGCATTACAGAGCGCATGAACCTTTATTTAAAAAGATAATTGCAGTCCTCTTTCCATCCATTCCTCTGAGATTCGTAGCCTGACTCATGCATGCATTTCTTACAGACTAGTTAACCACGCAATCACATAATAGCTCTCAGCATCGCCGGAAAATAAATGCTAATGACGATCTCCTTCCTTGGGATTCACCCGATGGCATGAAAGGACAGGAACCAGAGATGTAACTGCATATGCATTAACGAAAATTATCGTTAGCATCTAATTTTCAGGAGCTACTGCACTTTATATGTTTATACATCACCTCAGGCCCACTGGGAGGACGATTAATCTCGTCCACTCGCTTCTGGTGGGGAGGGGATTGGGTGGAATCATTGTTCGGGGAGCAGTGGGGCCCTCTGTGATACCATGAATATTCAGTTGGATATATGGATCTTCAGCTTTTTGCGTTCAGTAGCTAAATGGACTAAGCATTGACTTGCTACTTCAGTGTCGACGGTTCGAATCCCCAAGGAAATAGGTTATTGTGGGCATAGTGCAGCTTTGACTGTAGACGTGCCCCTAGTACGTAAACACAACTCTCAAAACAGGCGTGTTGATTTGTTTGACAAGTGTACAGTCTGCTTTCTTGTGGTAGAGCTTCCTGTAACTGCACTGATGATTTTCCGTTTTGAGAGCTCTTTTAAGACCATTGTTAGAGCCAACTTTAAAGGTAACTCTGCTTTGATAAGGATGACTCTTTGCTTTTCGGGGATTCATTCCTTTGTAGCGTTATTCTAGAGGGAAAAAATGACTGTGAATGTCTCTGATGTTATCAACTTTTAGGGACTAAAGCAGAACTACAAAGAATATTATATTTTGCTGAAAAGAAGCATTTAATTGGCCTTTCGGGACAATTAAAACCAGGTGTCATTTTTCTAACTCCTTCCTTCTAAACTGACAGTTAAGTCTAATTTTAACTATAAAAGTATGTATTAAGCTATACAACATTAGAGGAAAGTGAAACATTAAGCTAGCGGGTTTTATAACAAAAAGTACCATGTCCTTAGTTCCCTCAAGCCTAATTGAAAATTTCAAAACGAAAAGATAAAGGTTTTTATGAAGTTGAAGTCCTGTCCACACCAGGAACCACTGTTTGGAAACAAAGTTTGCAAACTGTTTGCAATTATGGCCTTTTGGGACAATTAAAACTAGGTGTCATTTTTCAAACTCCTTTCTTCTAAACTGACAGTTAAGTCTAATTTTAACTAAAACTATGTATTAAGCTATATAACATTAGAGGAAAGTGAAACACTAAGCTAACGGGTTTTATAACAAAAAGTATCATGTTCCCTCAAGCCTCATTGAAAATTTCAAAACGAAAAGATTAGGTTTTTATGAAGTTGAAGGCCTGTCCACACTAGGAACCACTGTTTGGAAGCAAAGTTTGCAAACTGTTTGCAAACAGTTTCTTGGAAACTGTTTGTAAATAGACTGCAAACAGCTTGGAAACTGTTTGCAAACAATGTTTCCTGTCCAGACCTCAGCTGCCGTCAGGATGCCAGTTTGTTCAGTAGCCTTTGTATTTTACTTGGCAGTTTTAATGCACTCGAGGAGGGATAAGAGACGGGTGAGGAAGTTTTTAGAAAAAGGACCCTGTCATGCACATATGTAAATGTGTACTTATGTAAATATGAATATGTACATATGTATATGGACATACCGGTGTGTATATGCATATGTACATATGTATATGGACATACCAGTGTGTATATGTATATGTACAATTCATATATACATATGTATGTATATATATTATATATGTATGTATATGCACTTATATATACACATACATATACAGTATACACATATACTGTATATATATATATATATATATATATATATATATATATATATATATATATATATATAAAAGATATACATACATTATACATGAGTATATATATACATATACACACAGATATATAAATGTTTTCCAATCTATATATAAACAAATATACACACAGATAAAAATGTTTTCCCAACTGTTTGTAAACAAATTGCTTAAAAAGTGTTTGCAAACAGTTTGAAACTTTTTTCCAAACAATGTTTCCTAGTGTGGACAGGCCTTGAGACATAATGTTTGGGGTCTCTCCCCCTCTCTCTCTCTCTCTCTCTCTCTCTCTATATCTCTCTCTCTCTATATATATATATATATATATATATATATATATATATATATATGTATATATATATGTGTGTGTGTGTGTGCATGTGTGTGTGTATGTGTGTATATGTGCATACACAGTTATATGTATATGTATATATATTTATGTACATACACAATTATATATATATAATTGTGTGTATGTATGTATATGTACATATACAGTACATATAAATGTACACACACATACATACACATACATACATACATACATACATACATACATACATACATACATACATACACTCACGTAACACCCAAGATACGCACAAAAAGAAAGAGAGAATCATGTTCAAGGTCTCGAGTAACTGAACCTCTACTAAGCTTTCAGGGCAAAAAGTGGCAATGGCGCGGAATCACGAAAAGAATTAAACTTTCAAGAAATTGACTCAAGGCTCAATTCGTTGGTAAGGAGGCTGAACTGCCCCTCCTACAATCCACTTCAAAATAATATAATTTACCTTCCAAAAGTTTTCAAGATTAAATCGAAATCTATATTAAAATGTTGCTATAGTTGATTTTTTTCGTTTTTCGGTTTTGCGAGAATATTCCTACTGTTAAAATATCTCAATGGTTTTCAGACAACTAGAACAATTAATATCTTTACTTGTATATTTACTAATATTTATCTTTTCATTTATATCTCTATCAATCTTTATCTTTTGGTTTAAACTCCACCTTTTCTTATACCTTTCAAATTTCTTCATGTCAGTATTTATCTTAAGTAATTAGAAAAAATACAGTGACCACTTACTTCCTGGTTTTCTTTCCACTTACGTCACTAATATTTCATTTATGATTACTTCATTCGAAAAAATATTTATATAAATATTCGTATAAAAAGATAACTCTCAACACTGCTTGCGAATGGAGATAAGCGCAATGGACATAAATCGGCAACAGATTTGAAAGGAATATTCTTGGCAATGACACAAAATAATTACTAAATTACTGAAAACAAGATTAAAAAATACTGAAGCTCAATTGGGAGAAACGAACATTTAAACTGTCATAAAACATGAAAATATTAAACTACATATCAACTTTTGTATATTAGTCTTCAATGATTAAACAAAACAAATGAACCGTCATGCGCTACAGAAATAACACCACACTCGAGTACAATCTTCAAAATATGAGAACACTTGTCAGATCGTTACTGCAAAGCAGATTACGATCCAAAATTAGTTGCTTTTAAAGAGCAAGATTTGGCAACACTTTCATCATGACGTTAGTTTTCTAAACACGTCTTACAACATCAGGTCTCTTCTACGATTCCAAAAAAGTTTAGTGATTTTCCTCGCCCAAGTTATATTCTGTGACATATCATTTGCATTTTCACAGCAATATAATGGAACTAAAACAGTTTTCTCTTGGTCCAAGTCTTTTCTATGACCCAGTATTTTTATTTTCTCTTTTTTTATATTTTCCCAAAGATCCTACGATGATTTATCTTATTATGAAACAGCCAATAATGTTTGGTTTACGAATACACTGGATATTCGAAAAGAAAAAGCATATAATGACATTTTCGAGTACTTTCATTCCTCACGAACGATGGTATACAAGTTAGCAGAAATTCACACTCGTGAAGAAATCTATGCTCAAAATAATAATGCTTAAAGAAACATACAAACAAGAAGAGTATACAATTCAGGATTTGGATAAGTACCGTTGACATCACAGTGGCAAGCTTGGAAAGGGACGTACAACTAAATAAGCAGATAAAAGCTGAAATACGTAGACCCATATCACTGAATTTTAACAAGGATTTTACAATGACATAAAACATCTAAAGCCACATTTATTTCTCCCTAGTAGAGAAGTTACATTGAAAAATATCTCCCACGGTGTACAGATACTTTAATCCACCAAAAAGGACGTTGAGGTTACTGTGACCAGCACCAAATCAGTTGCGAAGCAGTTTATTTTTGAGTTTAGGGAACACCTACTTCTCGACACTTACATCGCAGCCTCTCTTGAGACAGAACCAGGTTCATTTATCTGGTATACTTATCTAGGCCGAGTCTTCGTCAAATCTAAGCTATTCCTTACCACCCTGAAAACTTGGGAAATCTGTGATTGGAATCTGCGCCGTAAACTAGAATTAACCCCTTCTCACAGATAGCAGGCTGACTGCATACAGGTTAAGGCTCTGATTGAACAGGCAGATGAGAGAGACAGGTGCGTCTTGAGCTAGCTCATTTGATGCACAAACACTCGGTGCCATGAGTATGTTGTCATTGTCCGGAGAGGCGCGCAATTTACAGTCACTATATCTTACCACATGCCGAGACCAGAACAGGCTTAATGGTTCTTGAAATCAGGGCGTTCACTGCCTGTTGGATTTTTGATGTTTGAGATTAAGTCAGTCTTGTGCTGGCATGGGTTCTTGCGCCTAGAGCAGCCCATGCCACCATTGGATAGTGCGCTTGAGATGCTTACTCTCCCCTGCTAGAAGCTGATCCTCACGCAGGTGACTGACGTTTGACGGGAAGAGGTCAGAGGACGGGACTTATGACCTAGATAAGACTAGGCCTAATCACAAAATGGTGTCCACTGTGTTTCCCCAGGGTACATCTGGAAGGTTTGACTCTGTGAATCATCTCCATCCCTGACGTCAGGGTAATTCCATTTATTATATCCTTCTTCCACACCACTTCTGCCTCTTCAGGTGGCTAATGAATGGCGAGAGAGAGAGAGAGAGAGAGAGAGAGAGAGAGAGAGAGAGAGAGAGAGAGAGAGAGAGAGTTACTAATTCAGTGTTGAAGATTTTAGTATTAGGAGAAAATGCAACAGGGGTTAGCACAATACCTTGGAAATCCCAGGGTCCCACTTCAAAATTGCTCAAGAACCACACCTAGTCTTGTTTTCCCCGAGGACATTAAGTTTTCGGCTGTACTGTACAGTTTTCAAAGAAAAGAAAGAGAAGCATTGGCTAGAAATGGCTTTTATTACACTACGTAAAAATCATGAAATGTTAATGAATGCGTGAGTAGGTATCTTGAAAATTTTCCTTGAATATTTAAAGATAATCATCATTTTCCTTACTACACACACACACACACACACACACACACACACACACACACACACACATATACATATATATATATATATATATATATATATATATATATATCAAACTACAAATACTACTTAATATCAAATCTGCTATACCTTGGGAATAACTGGGACCTTAGGGAAATTATATTTGGTAAGTACATCTGCACTGTCCAGGATTCGAACATGGGCATTTGGTGTAGAGACAATGATAGACAGTCAACTTGCACTATCCGTTATAATTTCCCTTGGTAGTGAGATATGAAAATCTGTGGCTTAATGTTTGTGTCTAAAAGAGTCACGTGTATATATAAGTGACAAAAAAATACATAAAATCAATAACAGCTCAGTTGGAGAGCAATATGTTCAAATTTGTGAGGTCAGAGCTTGAGCCCGGCCTGCCGCTCACCAGTTAACCACCTGCAAATGATTCCAGCATCAGCTGGGGTCACGAAAATAGGTATAAGGTTAGCAACCTCACCCGTAAAGATATGTCGAGAACAAGTGGCTTACTTTTCTCTCTTAACCCCATTTAATTAGTGAACAGCCCACACTTTCTCTATGAAGTTTGTATATAAAATAGTACGACAGGCAGGTAATGCAAAAGCAAGGTACACTGTCTTTAGTTGTAGTCAAGATAATCTTGAGAACGAGCAATAACAATGCAAGGACAAGTTCTGTCCAGGTAGACGAGTGAAGAATGTAGATTTAGGTCAACCACTAGGTAACCCAGTGGAGGAATTTGTGGCAAGGCTACCCAGTAACTCAGACATTAAACATACTGAAACACTTTGGTTTCCGGTATACGTACAGTTCGCCTTGCATTTCTATTACGGACAGTTTTATATATACTTTCTCCATCACTGGAGTGAGAGCAACGTTATCTATCGTTTTCCTAAACTATGCTGGGTTCTGTTTCAGCCTATATTGCCTATAAATTTTATTTTACGCGCAAATTTTATGTGCTAATCACATTTGTGAGAAATCTTACATCCTTTACCAGTGAACTTATATGCTGAACATTGAAACAATCACGTAACCCCAAAATAATGTGAACTCCGTGATATAACTTTCTCTAACCTGGTTAACGAGAATAGAAAGCTCCCTCAGCGCAGACAAACTTTTTATTTATTTTCAAAGGGAGATTCTCATTCCCGGAAGTGGGAATGGAATTACAGTAGTGTAAAGTGTTTAAACAATTCACAATAACATGAGCGCTGCAAACCTAGGAATTGTGGTCATAAACAATTATTCCCTTTCTTGTTGTTGAAAAAGGCGTTTCCCAACTATCGTCGGGTTGCTGACAGAAATAACCATAAGGGGACATAATACACGCGATAACGGCTCTACTCCTCTATTTGCCGTGATACCATAAGCGTGACAGAACCGTTCTATTTTTGAATCTACAATGATTAATAACTGATCAACCTTGACAGGTCCAGCTACTGACAATGTTTTGCGAGTGACGTCACGAGAGGTCTGTGACGTCACCAGTTGCGGAAATGGCAGATCCAAGATGGCTGCGGATCTCCAGAAATTCTTGTTCAAATCAAAGTTTTTGAGGAAATTTCACGTGCCGAGGGGCTTAGTTGTAGTTATAATATTATTAAATTGTGCGTTAGTGTGTTGTGAGGGACAGGAAGAGTGCACGTTGCAGTGTGAGCACGGGAGGTGCGTAGAAAACAACAAATGTCTGTGCGACCAAGGATGGAAAGGACCTCTCTGTCAATGGTGTGAAGGAAGGCTCAGGTAAATAAAACACGTCTTACGGCTTTCCTTCTGACTTTCTCTCCATTTTTCAGTCACTCTGGTTGATATGGAAGCTTTAAGCCGGGTGGCGGATGCATAGAAATGATTTGAGTGGGCCTGGGCTCTGGTGGGATTGGCCAGACCAAGTTCTGGGCTGGGTTTGTTATTCCCCGTAGGTCTAGACCTATAGGCCTAATAGACCAGGCTGAGGGTTTAAAAATATGTTAAATTTAGAGGTCTTACAGTAAATTTGTCTTATTTACGATTTTTTGGAGCTAATTAGCCTTCACTTTGACCTGACTAAGTCTCTCGTAGTCTATCAGAGTTACAGGCCTAGGCCCAAGAAATGACCTCAGAGTACAGTTGAGCTTCGATCCTGTATTACCTTGTGGACCTTTTTTCCACTCCATTTTATCCAACAAGATTGGCTTTTGTCTCTTCCTTTGCAAAACATGCCTATATTTTCACAAATCTTCAGCCTAGAATTGCCTGTTTGTGAACAGACTAGGCCTAAGCAGGCTAGGCTTTGGCAAAATTTTGGTTCATTGTCTAGTCTAGCTTTCACCAGCTTTTCCTCTGCTTTGGGTATTTTGTTGATGATAGAGTCTGAATTCTTAGGGCAATCAGGCACTTGTGAAAAAACTGATCTCTCTCTCTCTCTCTCTCTCTCTCTCTCTCTCTCTCTCTCTCTCTCTCTCTCTCTCTCTCTCAGATGATTTAGATTGAGGTTTTGTCACAGTTTTTGTAGTTAAGTTTTTTGCCATTATATACCTACCTAGCCTATGCATAATAAACTCTTTGTTCGCCTCAGTCTCAGAATTCATAACTAGGCCTACTGTATTTTCTTTGTAGCTCTTTTGTCGTTAACTTGAATATATCCAAAATTTTTATTTCCCATGCATAACTCCCTGCACCTCTTTTTGCCCCACACACTTTTAAGCTAGTTTTTAGAACTGGTGCTAAAGTTACACAAATTCAGTACAGGGTGATAACACCCTTGGCACTGAAAATGGGTTTGTGTGTAATAAAGCCTGTACTGTATTCTGTAATAGATTTTTAAGGGTATTTTAAGTGATGCTCTCTTGATATCAGTTTCAAGAAATGAAGGGTGGAAGATTGGACTGAGAGCAAAGAATGGTATAGCTTAGCAAAATGTCTTAGAAGAACCTTTGATATACTGTATACCACAAACAAATTATTGCTGAATATTAGCCTGATCCATAGAATATTTTCCACTGATTTAGAAGACTGTAAGATTTAGTCACTTCGTAGAGTGGTACAACCCACGTGGGAATGTTATTTTATATCATTAAAGGGTCTATATATATTGCAAACTAGATGTGTAAACTTTTGAACATAATTGAAAAACTGCAGAAGGATGAAATATCCATAAGTGTGTTGTAGCATACACTGTGTCTCCACATGTAGTTTACTTTATGCAGCTGAGGTCAACATTCATTACTGAAAAAGCCTTTAAAGCAGACAAGAAAACCCTGCTTTGCAACATAGTTACTTATCCTTAACCATATACTGTACTTATAACTTATGAGGTTATTAAGCCCACTACAATATTCATTATTGTAAAGACAGTTCTGTTACTCCACTTAACATGAACATCCCCCCATTATGGATAATTTTTTAACAAGAAATTTGCTGTTCTATCTCCTGTGTCCTGTGGTTGACATATTCTATGGCTAGTGCGTGTCAGCACTTTAGGACAGATTATCATAAAGGTCACATTTGTAGATGAGATTCAAGTTTCTTGGATGAGGTGGTTTTTACTCCACATTTCGTAATTTTGAGAGGATTTTTGATTACGTTTTCTGTTTTGTTGTTCTTCACTCTGTGTCATGTACGAGGGTGAGAAGCTGTAGTGGAGATAATCTATAGATTGGTGTTTGCTGAAGTGCCTCTGAATTTGTTACAAACATTGCTTTTTGAATTTGGCAAATACTTCAGAGGCCTTCAAAATGATCCTTTCTGGTATGTGTGGTGTATTCCAAAGGGCATATTAATAAAGTGAAGTCAGGGTTATTCAGCTCTTTTGCTAAGACCACTGTCCTCATATTAAGGATGGAGTACTTGTACTTGTCTTAATCTTCAAAAGAAATTTTACCATTGTGATACATTTTTGCACTGGGAAATAGCATTCAGTTCCATTTGTTTCATTCTGTGGATGAGGTGCCACCCATAGGTTTGTGCACATGAAAACAAAATATGGTATGTTATGTTTCCATTTTTCCATTGAAAAGCATGGTAAGCAGTGCTAAGGCATTGACAGAGTGCTTTGTAACCTGAAAATTTAGTTATTGTATCTCTTAAGTTGCATGGGTGCCATGCCTTGCTTGTCTAGTAATCCAAGGATATTTATTCTTTACTTGGAAAGGTGAAGTCATTTCAACCATCTGTTTGATGTGATTTAGAAAAGTAGTAGTGCAAGTTTTGGTTGTCATAGTAAGAGTTTGTATTTTTGTGATATAGTGTTTTGCAGCTTCTTATCAGCCATCTGTATTTGATGTATATTGTAGTCTTTTATTGTTGTTATGGTTAGAATGGTTCGGTGCTGATAGAACCAGTTTTAAATTGTGATGAATTTTTTTTGGGACATAGCAGTGCAATGTTAGAAAAACAATACCATGTTGAGGCAGTATTAGCAAGAAGGGAGTTGTCTTCAGTGCTGAAATGGCACAAATGCAATAACTTGTTGAGGCAGCAATAGTAAGAATAGAGTCATCTTCATTAGCGAAATGTTAGACACTATAACCTGTAGAGACAACATTACTAAGAAAGGAGTCATCTCTAGTAGTGAAATTTAAGAAACAGTGTAAGAAAATTGTGCATTGTTAGTAAGAAAATTGTCATCTTCAAAGTAAACCTTAGTTTTACTGAGCTAACTTGTTGAGCTATTACGAAGGATTACACTTATTTTTAGTGGCTAAGAAATTGGTTACTTAACAGCGGGACCTACAGCTTATTGTGGAATCCGAACCACATTATAGTCTATCTAAATTCCTCTAACTCTTCATCAGCAGTGAAATGTTGAAAGTGAAATGTTGAAAACTATGACTTGTTGAGGCAACATTAGTAAGAAAGGTCTCATCAGCAGTGAAATGTCAGAAAATAATTAGTTGAGGCAACATTAGTAAGAAAATTGTCATCTTCAGCAGTGAAATGTTGAAAACTATTAATTGTTGAGGCAGCATTAGTAAGAAAGGTGTCAGCAGCAGTGAAATGTCAGAAACTAACTACTGTAGTTGAGGCAACATTAGTAAGAAAGTCATTTTCAACAGTGAAATGTTAGGAACACTATAACTTATTGAGGCAACATTGGTAAGAAAGGAGTCATTAAATTTTAGAAATACCTATAACCTGTTGAGGCAGCGTTATTAAGCAGGAGTCATTTTCAGCAGTGAAATGTAAGAAACACTATAACATGCTGAGGTAGCATTAGTTAGAAAGTAGTAATCTTCAGCAGTGAAGTGTTGAAAACACTATAACTTGAGAGAACATTAGTAAGAAAGGAACCATATGCAGTAGTGAAATGTCAGAAACACAACTAGTTAAGGCACCATTGGTAAGAAAGAAGTCAGTCTTCAGCAGTAATATGTTAGAAACATCATAACTTGTTGAGGCAGCATTAGTAAGAAAGGAGACATCTTCAGCAGTGAAATATGAATAATATAACTTATTGAAGCAACATTAGTAAAAAAGGAGTCATCTTCAGCAGTGAAATATGAATCATACAACTTGTTGAGGCAAAATTAATAAGAAAGGCGACATCTTCAGTAGTGAAATATGAACAATATAACTTACTGAGGCAACATTAGTAAGAAAGGGTCATCTCCAGCAGTGAAATGTCATAAACAATTTAACTCTATGAGGACACATTAGCAAGAAATTAGTCATCTTCAGCAATGAAATATGGCAAACTATAACTTGTTGAGGCAACATTAGTAAGAAAGGGTCATCTCCAGCATTGAAATGTCATAAACACTTTCACTCTTTGAGGCAACATTAGTAAGAAAGGAGTCATCTTCAGTTGTTAGATGTCAGAATAGTACAGTACTGTATAACTATAACTTGTTGAGGCAATATGAATTAGAAAGGATGCATCTCCAGCATCACCAGACAGATGGTATATCCAATCCTTAAAAACTTGAATAGGAGAAATTCTTTATGGCAATAGACAATTTTTCGGTGATGAGGTGTTTGGTTTACTGCTAGTGAATAAAACAGCAACCAGGTCTGTCACCTTTCACATCAAGGATTTATGTTTATTTACAGTCATGTAACAGTTAACAGTTGCAGTTAACATCTGCCGTTATAGAGTTATACTAGAAATGTTTAATTTATGTGAGAAAATTTTAAAAAATTCTTTTTCGTGACACAACAGAATATTGCTTTACACAGAGTACTCAATCTAATGAATTTGCTGTTGATTGTAGACACCAGGTATGCATATATTATCGCTGTGAAGAGTTTGAATTGAATCCTCTATGAATTGTGTCGATGAAGAGTGAGCTTCATATTTGTAGTCATTTCCAAATACCCCGCAGCGGGGTAGCGCCGTCAGTGCACCTCATGCGGGGCACTGTAGGCGTTACTTAAGGTTCTTTGCAGCAATCCTTCGGCCCCTAGCTGCAACCTCTTTTGTTCCTTTTACTGTACCTCCTTTCATATTCTTTCTTGCATCTCACTGTCCACCCTCTCCAAACAACTGATTCATAGTGCAACTGTGAGGTTTTCCTCCTGTTACACCTTTCAAATCTTTTACTGTCAATTTCCATTTCAGTGATGAATGACCTCATTGGTCCCAGTGCTTGGCCTTTGGCTTAAATTCTATATATACAGTATATATATATTCAGCTCATTTCCACGTAAAAGTAAATCTAATCCTTCAGGCCAGCCCTAGGAGAGCTGTTAATCAGCTCAGTGGTCTGGTTAAACTAAGATATACTTTTCCAAATAAGGCTTTTGAATTGTGTGAAGTATGGCTATTTTTTAGAAAATTTCTTACCCCTCTTCTATGGTTTTTCATGAGCACCTGTGATATACACTATATACATTTCAAGGGGTATATTTTGAGGAGAATGAACCTTACTTATTGCACAAATACCCTACTAGAATTGTTTGTAGTAGTTGTCTTGCTGATTTGTATTCAAGCCATTTCTTACAAGCTACTCTGGTATTTTGAATAGTGGCATGTTACTGAGTTGCACCTTAGATTTTAGGGTTGCATGCTAATACAGTTTAATATTCCCATTTTCTTTTGTATTTATACTTTAGATATTTAGATATTTTCTTTTTTCCCTTTTAGTTAAGTTAAATGCTAAATATACTCTATACAGTATTGGTAACATTTTATTTTGGCTTTGAATTTTTTCTAATGCTTATTTAACTTGTACATTGTCACCTCGAAAGTTCCAAAAGTATAATGGGCTAAAAAAGATGTCTAAGAAATGTTTAGATGGTAGAGTAGCCTAATCCATTTATTGTTAGAGCAGCCCAATTTAGATGGGATTTAATTGTAGAATTTCTCCTAATTGCTTGGGGCATTTTTAACGTTAATAAGTTTCTTTCTGTTGAGAAAATTAGTTTTTTTTTCTACAGAATTTAGATGTTGGTTTGCTAGGGAATATATACTATCATTTCAGCATCCTTGTGTTTTCATTTTCAGTGATACATAAGTATTGTTTATTGTTGTAACAAAGAAATAGGATGAGTAACAGATTGGTTGGTTAATGGTGTGGAAAAGAAAACAATCCTCTGATGTTTTGTCTTTAGTATGTGATGTGGATATGTATTTTGTGTTGTTTGTCTGTGTTGTTGTGATGATGATAATTTTGTATGCATGTGGAACTCTTGTGGTTGTGTTGTCTCTTACCAATTGGGCAAAATAGTAGATGTATGAATTTGAGTAAACAAAATATTATTTTTGTATGGTAGTTTCAGGTAGCAGAAAGCTGTTTGTATCACATGAAGTACACCTATAGCCTACATTTATTCAGGTGAAAACCTTTTGTATTGTGCATTGGGAAGGAAGCAGAAGTTTATGTGGAAAAGGATGCATAGTACTGTATAGTACCCTTTACAATTGGTTTCTGTGTCATTCATTGCCTTATTGGATTTTTTGAATTAAAACATCATATACAATTTATCATTGCATTATGGAACCTGAAGGTCTTTCTAGAATAATAATTATGGTACCTGTGTTTGGCCATATATTTAAGAATTTTATATGGTATATTGATAAAGTAATTGAAAGCATAATTTCTAACATTCCCTAATTTGGTAACTCATTATGTATATATTTTTATCTTGGGGTTCAGCTCTTGCTTGCTTTGTATTTCAAATTTAATTTTATATTTGTTGAAAAGGGACTACACTAAAACGTTTTAGTCAGGAGATTAAATAATTACATTATATTATTTATTATGGTTTCTTAAAGGGGTTTGAGTGATCATTCAGACTTCGAAGCTTGTATCAGGTGCTTAATGGCAGAATTGTGAGGAGGGGAGAGGTATGACTCATCACTTAGGGCTCTCTGATGTGCAGCTGTGTTTTTCATTTACAGTCAGTGAGTAGTTTAGGCCAGGGTTAATTCTTAGACACTGTTAGTAACCTTGAGGACGGTAATTAATTCTTGGCATCGATTAGAGAAGTCTGTGTTGGGGCACAAAATGAGACTTACTATATCCCCTATATCACTTACCTGATTTCTTTGGCGTGGCAGAGAGAACATATACTGTAGATGTTGAAGTAAAGGGGAATAAAACTTGAATTATATAAGGTTGTTTGCTTACATGAAGAAGCATTCTGAATCATATTTGTCCTTACATGACTTACTGTACAGTATTGGGTAATCTTTGTACTGTACATCATTAGTGTGATATATGTGTTTGGTGAGTAAGACCAAATCATGGTTGAAGTTAGTATCCCATTTGTGTCAAAGACCAAGCCCTTTTCTGCCCAGTCAGGCTGTTTTAATGGGTCTTGAAGGTGCCCCAGTGTATCATGTTAAGCTGTCAGTGCTTTCAGCACCCCACCCATTGGTACTTTTGTAAATATAATTTACTCACAGAGTATTTGGAGTCTGTGCCAGAATAGGGTCTGACAGCCACAAAGAGAACTTTTCCATGGATAAAAATTTATTACTTTGCCCTTCTTGTTCAAATAGTGGTTAGACAGTGGTGGATGCTAACTTCGGGTAATCCCAGCCTATCATCATACGTCATGGCAGTACTTTACACACAAACACTGTCATGTCTATTTTGGTAGTGTGTAGCTTTACCAACTCTGGTAATTCCTCAATCTTACCCTGTCTTTAATTTGTTCATTACACTGTTGGTATCTGCCTGAATATCTGCAAAACTGGCCCCGTGAATTAACATACGTAGTATAGTTAGTCTATGACACCATCTTTGGTGTCCCATCGTAGAGTAACAATATTCCAAGTTTGTTCAATTTCAGGACACCCCAGATTCCAGGTTGTATCAGTGATGCTATTTCATCCAGCACAGAATGAATAAATTAGCACAACTGTTTTAGGAACATGACAAAACCCAAGATTATGGTAGGCGAGGCTAGTTTCAGACGAGTCTCTTACAGTAATTCTGAGACTGAAGTTTGGGTTTTGAATTGCCTCTCACCTCAGGAAACGTTTACATTATAATATAATTTGTATAATTTTACTTTGCACAAATAGGCTATGTATTAAAATTTTTGCTTCATGTATAAAAACGGAGTGCCTGTCTTTCTTTTCGTGTTGGTTGGCACATTGGGTGGAATCTTAACTTATGCAGAATATGTTACTTGAGGTATGGCATAAATTGAGTGCCAAGTCACTTCTTTTGGTGCGCTGTTGTTACTTCCTTAATCTTTTAATATTTTGATTTGGTCTAAGGTTGGTATCCAGTCTGACTTGCCTGAAACAGGCAAGACTGGCATAGTAAACTTTACATAAGTTTTTCAAAATTTGTGATATACGTGTATAGTTTACATATTTTCAGTATCTTCCAAACCATCTATAATTTTTTTCTTTTTTTTCTTTTTACAGGTTGTTTGCCAATTCTAGCACTATAACAGATGGGAGTGGAAACTACTCTACAGATACTCAGTGTGCATGGTTAATAGATGCGGGAAAACCTAACACATCTATTCGTCTTCATTTAGATCATTTCGCCACGGAATGCTCGTGGGACCATTTATATGTTTACGATGGCGACAGTATTTATGATCCCCTTATTGCCGTTTTCAGGTACAGTTCTATAATATCTTGACAGTTTGTCTTTTGAATGTTGGTTTGGAAGGATTGAAACACTACCTCTAAATATTTTTCCCAGAGATAGTTGGTATATTTGTGTAGTGCAGCTCGTTTAACGTACTATAAACAGTCCCTGTCTTATGAGCTGTCTCTGTTTTTAAAGTGGATTCAAGTAAGGGAGCCCTGTATGCATGAAGGATACCCATATACTTTATTTTGGAATTAGGATATTAATTCATTGAGTACCTTGTATGTTGTTCCTGCACAAGTATTTTTAACATTTACTGTATGTAACTTAAAATTTGCCAATTAATGTGGATGGATGTAAGTAGGGGACTGTTTGTAAATGATTGTCTGTAATTTTCTGGCAGATAATGAAGATAAAAAGCCATAGAATTTGAATTTTTTAAAACATTTTGGATTTTGAATACAGTACAATTTAAAGGAAATTTGAAATGCATGGAATTTTTATCATGTGTACAATTTGCATAGGTTGTTTTTTTTTTATCTACCGGCAGTTGTAGTACAATCGCATGCAATTTAAAAGCGCTGCCGTTTAGGAACTGATCAGCTATCATAATTGTTAGGCAAGTATGGTAAAACTTAATTTTATAAAAATCTCATTTTTTTTTATCTTCAGTGGGATGGTGGTTCAAGATGATTACCGTGTCACTCACATACCAGAGGTGGTAGCGTCTTCAGGCTATGCGCTACTGTATTTTTATTCTGATGCTGCATACAACCTCACAGGATTCTCAATTTCTTATAGGTAAGAATATATACAGTATGTTTCTTATAGGTAAGACTAAGACTATATACAGTACATATAATAACTTTAAAAATTACCTTCAGAGTGTTATTGAAAATGTGTAGCAGTCATGAAAAGGTATCAACTTGCAAAGCAGTTTCCCTTAGAAAATCTATATGTTAAAAAATAGAAAAAAATATGATAACTTGGAAATGAATAGATTTCAACAAATTGAGAAATGTCCTCATTCTTGTGTGGTACCTGTAATCCTGTGCCCATTTCCACCAAATTTTGTATATGCTTATAGGACAGCTAACATTTCAGATAACGTAGGTTAGGTTTTGTACATAATTAAGAAGAAATATAAAGATATATCTTGGGTTCTTATTCCAGACTCACATTGTTCCAAGTAGTAATGTCCTAGAAAAGTGGTAATTATGGAGTGACGTTTATCTTTCAGTGACTTATATGGCTTATATAAGTACTGTCTACTGTTTGCAGACTCATAAGTAAAAAAAGATTAAACACAAAAAACAAATAACTATTTATATGAAAAACAGCTGTGCAAGTTGCAAAATAAGGCAGTTCAAAGACCAGTTTATTTCAGCTCCTCTTAAACCTGTAAGCACCAAACATCAATAGGACTGCCGAGCAGACCATTCCACAGTTGATATAAGAGGCATAAAATATTTCTGATACTGGATAATTTGTAATGTGGTAGCTGAACTTTGTTTTGATACTGATGCTTTGCAAAATGAGATGCATACATTAGTTTTCTAAACATCAGCATTAATGCACCAATGGAAGTTCCCAGTTGAAAATATAACTTCTGAAAAATGACAAACTGAATATTAGGTACTATTTATAACTTACAGCCATGCTTTAGATCTTCTGCTATGTTCATCTACAAGAAACCACTTTTTCGTTAGATTTTGTTTTGTGATTTTCACTGCCAGTTGAAGATATCTTGTCTGTTCGGGTTTGTGTGTATAATCCTTCATATATATCTGTTAAAGGTAGATGTTCGGACTTAATTTGCTATTTTTTCAACTAATACTAATGTAAACATTTGCAACAGGATTGATGGTTGTCCTAGTACTGTGGCAGAGAAAGTATGCTCCAGTAAAGGAGTGTGCATTGATGGTGTTTGTACCTGTGATGCTGGTTGGGGAGGTCCAGCATGCTCAGTTCCTCTGTGTCCTGAAGAATGTTCAGGACATGGCACTTGCAATCCAGAGCAACACAGTTGTCAGTGTCATGAAGGATATAAAGGTTGGTTTTCAAGATTTTATGAGCATTTTAACATCAATTTGTTCCTACACAAATACAGGCTTGTGTTCTTTACATGGCAGATGGCTTCAAGTGCAATCTCCTTTGTATAGAACTTAAGATTTGTTCGCCAAGAAAAATACAAATTACTTTTAAAATCTGATATTTTCTATAATAGATTTTAAAGTCATGTTTTTGTTTATTTTACTAATTAGAACTTCTTGTATTTTTGTATTTTAGCTTTCAGAACTTCATGGTAAGGCTAATGGGTCTAGCAACCCAGCAGCCTTTTCTAGCCCAAGCTTGTTGCTTAAATGTTCTTGATTGTGGTATTTTACTGTCATTTGCATTGCAGGTGCTGATTGCAGTCAGGTGAAAGAAGCAGGCTGGTGGGAAGTTGTTGGTCATGATGTTTCTAGTGAATTGGATCACCCTAGTCCTGCATCATCATTGCTCGAAAGATCGTCACATGCTACTGTCCTTATCAATAATGAAATCTGGGTAATAGGCGGATATTCATTCACCGAGAAGCCCTTTTTATTAAGATATAACATAGCAGGTTAGTTATTTTGCTTGAGACTGTCTTATTTTTTTTTATTATGCACATATAAATCACCCAAAGGATTTGTTCTAGTTGTGGTGGGAATTAGAGGAATGTAAAGGTAATACGTTTTAATGTTTGGTTTCAAGAGTCCACAGGGAACAGACGAAAAATAAGTTAATATTTATTGTTAGGTTGACAATCCGTTTTCAAAGCTTGTGTAAATATTTTTGTGAAGAATTTTTTAGAGGTTCAAAAAATTTTGTATGATATCGTGAGTTTTGTTGCTTATATTTGTAGTGGTTAAAGAAGTTTAATAGATTTTAACCTGAAAAGTAATAGTTCAAAAGTCTTTTGTATTGAGTAAAAATTTTTTTCTTTTAATGTTGCAGAAGACAAGTGGACTTCAGTGGAGACCAAAAGCATCAAAGAGCCAAGTGCAAGATATGGACATACAGCTGTTGTATATAATGTAAGTGAAGAGCTTTTATGTTTAGAATAGCGTTATTGTACTTAAAAGTTTTTTGATGTCAGACAGTTTCATATGTTTCAAAATAAAATACATTTTACTGATGTCAGCATTTGCATCTTGCTATTCAAATTCTCTTTGATATACTTCAATCTTCTGGAATCTCATATTTGCACAGCTCTTTTTCATTTTCCATCATTACACATTTATTCTTTGACCAACCTGATCTGATTACAGCAGTTAGTTACTGTAAATAAATTTAATGAGACTATCCCATTTTCACTTGTAGGATCTCATAGGGCTCAGATGAAGGATTGGTTTGAGTGTGAGAGGTGAAAATTTGAATAAAGCAAAGTTGAAGAAGTTTGACAGCTAGCTGGGAAGAGCCCAAGGGCAAGGGGTGACACAAAGGGCAGAATTACAGCTGGGGTGTAAGGGATGTTGCAAAGAATCTTAATGCCATCTGCACACTTTTAGTAGTAATCTCCTTATGAGGAATGCCGTATCTAATATCATTCTTTCCTTTGTTGAGTGTGATGAGTTTTGAGCACGTTTAATTTTTATTCAGTCCACTTATATTTTTTCTTGGCATTCTAACTCAAAGGGGTGTTAGTGATCAAGTTTTGAATATCTTAGTCATCCTGCAACCTGTGAGATTCCTTATATATGTATACTTTACCCACACAGTAATACAGTAAGTTACCAGTTTTTCAAGAGGCTTAATTTGTATTCTTGTTGGCATTCTATTTACAGTTGGTCTTATTAATGTGTTACTGCGCTGATGACCTGTTTAAAAAACAAAAAGGAAGGCTCCTATTGTAGGAGAATGTACTACAATATTTTGATTTTCCATGAATTTGGGTCTTTGTAAGTTTACTTCGAATGCAAAAGATGCAATATAATTGGTTTTGTATGTGTTGTATAGGTGAGTCTGTGTTCAACATCTTGTTCCAAGTGCTAGGGTGAAGCTTTATGGTTATAAACTATTTTCTACTCAAGTCTGACAGTTGTTTCATGTGTTTTCTCTTCTCTTTTCCATCCCCATACTGACACTCATTCCTTCTCCCCTTCCTCATTGTGATCTTAAGAGTTGTGAGAGCTCTCCTCTTATTTAAACCTATGCAGTGATTATGCTAACCAAACCATGCTTATAAGAATTTGATAGGGCTTTGAAAATGTGACCCACTCCTGTTGTTGCATTACTTGCTGGCTGGACTTTATTTGCAGCTGCATTTACAACTTTACCCACACTGCCTATTCTTTCATTTCATTCTCTGAATCTTGACTGGCTATTTCAGTGAACTCCTTTGGGGACCTTTGTCTTGAATGCTCTGCCAACAGTGACCTTGTGCAGTAAAACCTAGAAAGAGATTATATTCCTAAGTATACTGCTGTATATCCTCTCCTTACACAGTCAGACTAACTGTTTTGAGTGTTCCCCAGAACTTGAGTTTCATTTCCTTCTCAGTCATGAGGACCATCAACTTTTCCTGCAGTTGCCCTGTGGGAGACAGGACTTGTTGGCATGAGAAATAAGTGGAATCACTGAATCTTGCCTTTAGCTAAATCCTTGGTTCATAGTTGCCAGCCTGCGTATGGTTCACATAAGATGTGGTTGACAGGTCCAAACCCAGTGCATTTGAGAGAATTTTAATGGTACTGAATGAACAGAATGACTTTGAAATTGTCACACTTGAGACTACACCTAAACAAGCATTGGCAAGGTTCAATGGAGGACATGGATGGAAAAGTGCGGGTGATGAGAATACTGAAAAGTAACAGGAGAAATGAGGTCATTTCAGGTTGAGTGAAGTATGGTGGTAGGTTGTCTGAGGAACAAGTCACAATTTCTGTAGATAATTGTCAGTCACTGTAATATTAAGTAGATGCAGGTTCTTTTTCTGCATTAGCTAAGAGCCTCAAGTAAGCTTCATTCAGCAAAATTCATATGTTTAAAGTTTGTGTTCATGACGTCCATTTTTTTCAGGAGTCGATTTATATGTATGGTGGCATGAAAGCAGACGGCACAATAGCAAGAGAGTTATGGAGATTAGATGTAGATACACTCAAGTGGGCAGAAATTTCTTCCAATCGTGGACTGAAGGCAGGGCGGGGTCGTGGTAATAGGAGAGGCAGGGTTGGCCGACGTGAGAGGAACAAGCGTAATAATAATGGCCTTAAAGACAAGGAGGAAAATCTTTCATATCGTCATGCATCAGAGGACGAAAATGATGATCATGAGGAAGATGAAGATGATGACAAAGAAGAGGAAAAGTCAAATCCCAAAAGTCGTCAAGAGTCATCAGGCTGCTCTTCACCAGGTCCATGTGCTCCCATCCACTGTGTGGGTCATGCAGCTGTGGTGGTACAAAAAACAAAAAGAGTAATGCTAGTTTTCTTTGGGCATTCAGATCGCTATGGATATTTAAACACTGTTCAGGAATATGATTTTGGTGAGTATAATAATTGTTTGTTATCGTATTAGCTTGTTTTAACTGTAGTGGTCATGTGTTGTGTTTTTCACTGGGAATTACGTTTCATTTTAATAGTAAAGTTTTCAAGACATTTACATTTTGGTAGCAATCTATTTAATAGCCAAGTAATTTTTTCCTGTTATTCCCACAGAGATTTGTTAAAAAAGAAATCTGTTTTAAAAACAGAATTAAGTATGGTCATATCCAAGAAAAACTCGTTTCAGAACAAACCTATTACGTATTATGCTAATTTTGTTTTAAAACAGATCAGAACACCTGGACAACCTTAGAAACTAGAGGAGCTGTTGTATATGGGGTGTATGGTCACACTGCCCTATGGGATCCTGTAACATCATTGGTTTATATACATGGGGGATTGCGTTCCATTAAAACACAGGGCCATGTTGTATCAGACCTCATGACATTTGATCCTATCAAGCTTGTTTGGTAAGTGAAAGAATATGCAGTCAGATTTGATATCAAGTGATTCATTTTGATTGTAGGGTGCTTGAATGCTCTTTAGACATTTTACTATGCAGTTATGAAAAGGAGTGTAAAGATATTTTTTACTTTATATAGTTTTCTTCATTTGTAAAACTTAATTTTGATTTATCAGTTGCTTTTAATATGTTAAATTTCAGATTTTTAAGAAGCCTTAATATGCTAAGATACAATTTCTTTCATTTAAGAATGGAAAGTACATGGTTGACAGCCTAAATTCATCATCTTTTTTTCAGGAATCTTAAAACTCCAGCACCAGTGCCTAGGTTCCTACATTCTGCCGTCCTTATGGAAGGCTTAATGCTGGTGTTTGGTGGAAACACCCACAATGACACAGCACACTCTTATGGGGCCAAGTGTTTCAGTGCAGACTTTCTAGCGTATGACATCAGCTGTAATGAGTGGCATACCATGCGTAAACCCCCCAATCTCTACTTGGACATCGCACGTTACGGTCATAGGTCCCTTGTGCATGACGGTGCTATGTATGTAGTGGGTGGCTTTAATGGCAAAATGCTGGGATCTGTGCTACGCTATCATCCAGGAGAGTAAGTTTGGCCTGCTGGTAATTTTTCTCATGTTGTGAAGATTTTACTACTTTATATTGTGTAGTGCTTATGGAGTCATGTAGTGTGGATTAGCACTTTATCTTGTCATTTTACAGTATTTGATAAAATGATGTTCATCGGTATTCAAAAGCTAGTAACAGTACAAGGATTAAAAAATACTCATAATACTCATAGTAGCATGAGTCTTAAAATGGAGAAACAAATCCACAGTTATGTATATGTATGTATATTTAAAGATGAATCCATATAGAGAGCTTTTGAGAATCTGTTCAGTTCCCCTTGATTCTCTAGTACAAGGATTGTCATGAAGTAGTTTAATGAGACTGTAACTGCTTTAGACTTGTTGCTTTCCTTCGGGTTTGTTCTGAGTGAAGACTAAAAGTTGGAACAAGGTAAAGTTGAAAAAGTAGGAAGAGATAAAAGGGAACTTTTGGAAAATATTTTTTTTTTCATCTGCTGCAAAATTTTTTTTTTTCATCTGCTGCAAAGAACATTTAGTGGTCTCAAAAGTGGTTGGCTTACGTGGCTTACAGTGAGTGTTCTTTTGTTGAGTGGTCATATTACAGTACATGTTGAATGTGTATTTAAGTTACTGAGTAAAGTTTTCCAACTTTTTCTTTCTAGGTGTAAATCTCTCTCTCAAGAAGACTGTATAGCCACTTTTCCTGGTCGTAAATGCATGTGGAACAGGTAAGAGAGCCTCCTCTTTGGCTCCCTTGTCAGCAAAGTAATTACACTAAGTTTTATAACTCATAAGACTTATTTTAAATGTTACCTTTGAGATTGTAGAGGCGGTGTTCCAAAACTTGTTCTGCAATACTGCTTATGAGCTTAAAGATAATTTTCTTTTATTACTTGCTGTCAGTTTGTTTTCATGATTAATGCTGGTTTTAGAAAATAACTCTAATATTTAGCAGTGTCTTTGCAAATGTAAATTAGAAAAATTATATAGTTAGAGCGATGTGCTGAAGTTAGCCAAGAACAGAAAGGGCTTTGCTTTTCATGGATATATATATATGGAAAATCATGGATTTGTAAATTCTTCTTGCAGTATGGAAAAGTATGATAAATTTCCATTCCAGTGATGGAAACTCTCATGTCACTTGTAGACCTTGCTTCAAGACAAGTTGAATTTGGTTGATACAGAATAATATGTAAATTTTCTTAATGTTGTGCTACTATTTTTCCAGAATTCTGAGTCGCTGTGAAACCATTAATGACCATGACAAGAAGTCTTTTGATGTCTGTCCACCTGTTACTGTAAAGCATAATCTAACTGCCCTATGTAGCGAACAGTCATCTTGCCTTTCCTGCGTCTTTAATACGTACAAGTGTTACTGGTGTGGCAGTACATGCACCCACAATAAGTGCTTGGAGCTCTCAAAGGTAAAATATGTTTTAATTCGTGATTGCTTGAGTGATATGTGGTTTACAGGCATTGTTAGAGTATCCATGAACATACAAGGGCTAAACAGTTTTTAGGCAGTTTATAAAGCTAGTTAGTTATTACAGACATTTAATGGTACTGCAGTTTATTTATCTAACTTATGTGTTGCAGTAGCTTAATTTCCTTATTAATATATTGCTCCTTTTTATGTTTTGTATTGTTAACCTTTTTATTTTTATAATCTAAAATTAGTTAAATTGTGATGTAAGACAGATTTTTAGATGTCATTCTGCTTATTGCATGGAGTGATTAGCAGTTTTGGTATTAGCTTTGCCAGTATTTGCCATCCTACTCTCAATATCATAGCAGGAGTTTCCTTGGATTTCAAAGGGATTTAGGCAGAGTGTGTTAGTGATCCTGCAGCTGTGTAATTTTTGGGGTATTTTATTGAGTAGTTTTGTCAGCAGAATGGGAAACCCCTGTCTGTGTTGAAACGTCAAAACTTTTATACACATGTTGTGTCTGTTGGCAGAAGTGTAACTTTTTGTCTTGTTTCTAACAGCCTGAAGGTGTGATGAGTTTGCGTAATGTCCTCCTAAATAAAGAGGGACGCAGGCCAACTAAGGTGGTGGTGGTATGTTGGTGTCAGCTGCTTCTGTCCCTTAATTTTTTTCACATTTATTTTGTGTGTTTGTGTGTACATGGTATCCTTTGGAGCATGACTTGTGTTTGCTACCATTTTATTGTAGCAGTAAGAACGTTTTTGCATGAGAAAGGATACCAGTCCTTAGACTGCTTGACTGAATGTTTCTTTGTGCATGAACGTTAACGCATCCTGAAATGGAGTCTTGTTTGTTTCAAAACTTGTATCCCGCACAATTTATTTTTGTAAACTTTCCATAAAACACTTTTTCTTTCTTTTAACACAAATATTTTAGTTGTTCAGCAGGAAAACCAAATGTTTTCAGGGTACTTTTGTTAGCTTTATATTAGGGTTGATACTTGGATCCAGATGGTTTTACACAATTTATCTTTCTTTTTAATTTGGCATATTGTGTGTAAAACACTGGAAGAAAAATGGTCTTCCATAAAACCATAGTGCAACTTATGATATGCATTTGAAATGACCTGTGAATTATCTTATGTATATATTTGGACTATATTGAAATATTGACAGTGTACCAAATGGTGGTGGGTGGTTCAGTATATGCAGTTTTACAATAAAACTTAAAGAATATTTTATGTTCAAGCATACATTAAAGAGATGTTCTCTCAAGAAAGAATATTTTATGTTCAAGCATACATTAAAGAGATGTTCTCTCAAGACTGTACATCGTGATTGTCTCATTCAAGCTCATTGCAACAGCAGTCTTTTAATTTTTTTTTCCAAAATATCATCAGATGAAACATTTTGTCATAAGAAACCTGGTCTGGCTTTCTTAAATGTCATAATTACAGTTGAAATACGATTGGTACCTCAGAGTTCCGGTTTATAGGATGACTGAGAAATTGAAGTAACATTTGAATCAAGCCACCTGAAGTGGAAATGGCTGGTCTTCATGTGCTCTAATTATCTACTGTAGAAGAGAGACTGAGGTAAAGAGTCTTCTTACATGTAGAATGGAGGCCTTACCCTACAAATGAACTAAACTTCTTGACTTTAAAATGTCATCTTTCGGTCGTGTATGTTTCAAGGATTTGTGTGGGTATCTAAGGGATTACTTGATTGCTTGTCATGCTTAAACCTTGAGTGGCTACTCCTTCTTATGTTGGCCAGTCATCATCTGAAATCTATTCAATCTCTTGATGATTGTTTTCATGGGCTCTTGATCATTATGAATAATGATGATGAGGTGTGCTAATTGTTATTTCTCTACCAGACTGTTGAACAGAAATATAATGATCGTTCGTGGAAGGTTTCAGTATTCTGGGGTTAGGGGGTTTGGGATGTACTTCATCTGTGGTGACAGATGGAGTACATCTTGTTGAAGAAGCGCAGAACTTGAACCTTTTGATAGAAGAGAATCCTCAACATGGGTTGTCTGGACTTATGTCAATGTTTTAGTAATAAATTGTGTGGCTAACATTGTGATGGAAGGCAAGAGTCTGAGCAGCTGTGTGAGAGAGAAACCAGGAGCCATGGAGGCTGGTGTCATGGATGGAGGCATGCTCAGATATTGATGGTAGTAGTATAGCTCTAGTCACAGTTTACTCCGCACAGCCAGGTAATTATTTCAAATCTGTCGGTAAAGTTTAGGATTCAGTTAAGCTCTAAAATCTTGCCCCTTGGTCCTGTTAGAAGGCAGTTGAAGTGGGTGCTGGAGGAGGAGCTAACAAGGTCAGAGGTATGACTGTAGTAATTGTTTTGCTTGAGGATGCAGTAATCAGAATATCTAGCCCTTGGGTGAGAGGAGAAGGACTGGATGGCTATCTGTTTATGTCCAGGAGGAGAGGTATATCAGTACAACACTCAGATGAGGAATAACTTCTCTCACCACCTATCTGTGGAGTGGCCTCCAGGGCTTTGTTGAGGAAGAGGTACTGTATGTAGCAAATGAAATTTCATCCAAAAGAATGTGTTTAATAAATTCTGATGGTGAAGGCAAAGGGGAAATGGAGCACTGTCCACAAGCTATAGTCAGAAGCAGCATTTGATGAAGTCTTGGAAGATGTGTTAAATATTCTGTGTTCTGCATAAATAGGTACTACTGATCCATTGATCAGTTTTTACAGACTTCACAGGTTTTGTTTGGAGAAAATTTGTTTTTTCTATGTTGTATGTGCTGTCGTTCTTACTTTGTATTTCCCAGTGTTTTACTTTTGAAACTCGGTAAACTTTTATTCAGTTTAAATATTTATGTATTGGTACAATATTTTGAATGTACTGTAGCCTCTCTTACTTGTTCAGTTTTGTTATCCTGTGATTTTGTGGATGTTAATTTTGTTTAGATAGTGTTATGTGGTGAATTCTTCTGGGCCATTGTTAATATGTTGAATAGTTCCATGTTTGCCTCATCAGGATTGGTTCTCAGACCTCTCACATAGAAAGTGAATTCTACCAGTGGTTGATGCTTTGGAGGAAGTAAATCAAGCAGCTTTATTTTGTAAGGGTTCATGATTGGCTGGAGCGGGACTTTTAGATTGCTACTTTTTACACCAGCAGACATTGCAGAATTTGTAGTACTAACCCTTACCAAGGAAATTGGGCTCTGTTCATTTTTAGGATGAAAGGGGTGTTAGTCTGGTCAGAACCAGTATCCTGGTTATTGATTAAAGTTCTTTACCTTTATGCAGTTTTAGAGGAAGATGCCTTTCACTGCTGTAATGGGTGATGGAGGGGTTCTCTCATAGGTCTTCTATTGGCATGGCCTGGACTTGAGTGCAAACAAGGATTTAGAGGAAGATGCCTTTCACTGCTGTAAAGGGTGACAGGGGTTCTCTCATAGGTCTTCTATTGGTATGGCCTGGACTTGAGTGCAAACAAGGATTTGACCAATTAGACTAGGAATTATAAGAAAACAGTTCCTCGAGGTCCTCTCTGACAGCCGGAGGTCCCCTCTGACAGCTGTGTTGGGGTCTTGTGTTGATTATACATAATCTTTTACATCATTTTCATGAGTCCATGTTGATCTGACTTGAAAGACAATGTACTCCTACCTCAGGCCTTCTCGAGGAGGGTCACCAAATTCCATGTCTTGTTTGGGACCAAGACTTATTCCAGAAACAGGTCTTGGATTGGTATCTCCTCTGTGTCAAACATCTTGGCCAAAACTCAGTCTCATTGGCCAGTCATGAGTTGTCCCATTTTCCATCCTGGCATGGTCCAAGGTTGCTTTTAACATGGAGGATCAATGTCCATGTTCTGTGAGGGCAGTGATGATTTACTTGAAGAGGATAAGATCCTCGAGGCCTAGTCACTTTCCATTTGTCTTGTGTACGGTCTGGAAGTAGGAGAACATCTCAAAGAATATGGTTTAAGAGGAATTAGTGAGGGGAGAGATTCAGTTGCATGTGTTTACTGTAATTTGTCCTTGCTTACTTTAAAGTTATACTTAGAATTATTATCCATTGGGTGGGCTGGTATTTTGGAAGGGTTCCTTGACTTTTACCAAGCTTTACCTTATGGCCCTCATGCACAGAAATGTAATGTGTTCTACTTCGGTTTGGTTGTCATAGCAAGTCATACATTATCCATGGAGTGGTAGTTTATGCATGCATTTTAATGAGGCATACAGGAAAATTTATGATTAATGGGGTTGTGATGAAAGTGTTAAAAACAAATGCTTTTTGACAAATCTATTAATCATGTATGGGGCGCTGTTCTTCCTTCCCTACAAGCTTGGTTCTCTTGCATATAAAAGTGAGGATGGAACAGAGTCAGTACTAGTTGGCAGGTTGAATCACCCAGTGATATGAATCTGTAAGAATGGGATTTCCATGTCCAGAGAAATAAGGCATTACAGTATATGGTTACTAGGTTTGTATGAAAAAACTTGGATCATGTTATAAAAATGTATTCCCCTTTATTTGTGTCTGAGACCTGTCAGAGTGAGTGTTAGTTCCCCTTTATTTGGCTCTTGAGACAAATAAGAGAAAAATGTTTACTGTAGAGTACCAAAACTTATGCACAATAATTTGATAGGGTGAAGTCTATAACTCATTTTTCTGAGCAATCAGGATGCTGGATATTGTCACATGTCAAATAGAAACATTAGAAAGTTGTAAGTTGTACAGTATTAATGTTCATTTGGCCAAAAGAGCCCTTGATGTAAAATAATGTACAGTAGAGGGAAAATGAAAAGACTATGGACATCAATGGCCTTCTTTAATTGTGTCTATCATATTCCCATACTTTTTGTTGGTGCTAACGTGTCTTGATAAGTAACTCGAGTAGACTCCCAGCTTACCTGGGACATGTTCCTAATGTAGTGCACCAAGGCGGATTGCTCTTTAGCTTGGGATACCTTGTAATAATAGAACCCTCCAGTGCATGATTTTGTTGTATTTAAGGGCTATTTTCAAGCCACACAACACTTTGGTGAATTGTACAGCTAAGGCCTTTTGTGTAGGAGTCTTTAAACTGGTGAAAATTTTTTGTGATTGCAAAGAAGTAAGTGTGATATGAAAAAAAAAATTGTTCTTTTGAAAGAGATGACAAATTTATATAAATAAATGACAAGATTGATATAATAACTCATCTGTGCAAGACCATATCTTCATAAAAATTAAATTGCAGTTTTAATGGACTAGACTAGCAGAATTTGTGAATTAACTTAATGATAGGTCTCAGTGTGTGTTTGAATATGGTTTTTCAAACTTATTGAATATATGCAAGTTCAGTTTTGATTTTCAGTTTAGAATAATGTACAGTAGCTCAGATCCCAAAATTATGCAAGTTAACAATCCTTGAAAATAGGCTAGAATGTTCCAGGTAGATTATTTTCTTTCCTCACAAAAGGTGTCACATGCACTTATTAGTTAGAACATCCTATCTTCCTGATGTTGAATGATCTTCATTATCACTATACAGTATTACGGACTTTTCCACTGTACTTAAGTGTTTTTCAATGCATGTTTTAATCACAGTTAGTAAAATAAAATTTTTCCATAAGTTGGCTACTTTTCCTAGTTGTATTATTTTTTTGACTTGAAATTTTTTTTTTTTACTTTTGCACATTTTTATGCAAATACAAAATTGTATATTTTTTTTTTTAATTACAAAGCCTTGTTTTATGTAAGCCTTAAGTAGTAGTAGTAGGTTATAGGTGACTCACAACTGTAGTTCAGAATTATTTTCTAGTTGGATGTAATGCCATACACCAGCTGGTGAGTTTAACGGGTGGGAGGTGAAGAGTGGTTATTACTTTGGTTCTCTCTTGATAGTGAAATTAATCAGTGTGATATTAAGTGTTGTCAGTTACCTTGTATAACATCTTCACTTAATAATTTACCAAGAATTGGGAATACACCTTATAATGATTCTGGCTATTCAGTAGCACACTGACTTTTTGTGTTTGACACATTGCCTGCTCTTTTGAAACTGTAAAATGTATCAGGCAATGGTTCCAGAAATCCAGCTTGGTTTGTAAGGCTATTTGTAATTACAGAAATAATGGTCTACCCACATCTCAATTTCTTCATTCTGTCAGAATGTCAGTATCTCAAACTGGAAGGTCTTTGTCTGAAACTAATCTAATTGCTTAAAAAAGGCTGTATTTTCATAGGGAATTTCAACATCACCTGAGAGAGAGAGAGAGAGTTTTCATTGGTCACACAAATTATTGTGGTGCCATAGTGCTTAGAACCAGAGGTTTTTGTTCTTGATATTGAAGAAGTGTGGAACTGCATCCATGTCACTGATAAGGACGTTAAGGGTCAAGTTCAAGAAATTCTGTAATGTAGCTTGAATGCGTTATGCTTTTTTTGTCATGGTTTATTTTTTGTAACTTCATTATAATATGTTAATTTAACGTTTCATGGTATGTCTTGAAACAGCAAATTATACTCAGATCCTAAAGTTTCTTATTGTATTCATATCAGATGGATTTTAAGGTTTTAAAATCATGAGATAGTTGAGTGTGGATAAATAATCTGCTGATTATCTGGCATTTGCAAATTCGTACTGTAGTGGTATGTAGTCAAAAGTGGTACTTTAGATATGTCCTCAAAGATTTTCAATCTATCAGTCATGGTGGTTGTAAACCAAAGTTTAGTGGTACAGTATCTTCACTGTTATTTGCTGAATATGCTGCAGTTTTTTTTTTTTGCTTTATAATTAATTTAATTTCTTATAATTCGACATGGGATTTTAATGGGACTTCTTTAATTTGCAATTGTTAATTTCAGGATATCCAGTATTATTTACCAGGGATTTTAATGGGACTTCTTTAATTTGCAGTTGTTAATTTCAGGATATCCAGTATTATTTACCATGGTGAGAGGCTCATTGTTTGTAAATGTAAATAGAGCATATAACCCGTAATGTTCTTTGAATACCACATTAAAAAGTCATAGGTTAACAATATATTTTTAGTTTATAACTTTTTTGGTTGGGTAGTGTAGGTACTTGAGGGAGGTGTGATAGACGTTATTTTTGGTTGATCCTCTTGATTTGCTTAAAGTTCCCACAGAGGACAGGGTAGTTTTGATGGAAAGCACTGAAAATTGTCTTCTATTTTCATACCGTCAGTGTACCTGACGGGGTGCACTGTAAGCAGTTCTAAAGGTTCTTTGCAGCATCCCTTCATCCCCTAGCTGCAGCTTCTGTCATTCCTTTTACTGTACCTCCATTCATATTATCTTTCAACTGCAAGGTTTTCCTCCTGTTACACCTTTCAAACCTACCTACTCTCAGTTTCCTTTCCAGCGCTGAATGACCTCATAGGTGCCAGTGCTTGGCCTTTGGCCTAAACTCTATATTCCATTCCTCTATTTTCATAGCACTGGTACTTCCTGACATGAGGATCCCGTGAGGAATAAAAAGAAAAAAATTTCAAGTTTCATTGGTACTTCATGACATGAGGATCCCATGAGGAATAAAAAGAAAAAAAAATTCAAGTTTTCCTCCAACCAACCAGTACTATTGTGGGGCACAGATACAAAAGCTTGGGATGGTACTTCTCCAATCTTTCTCCTTTAGGATTGAGATATTCAAGGTGTTTCCTCCTTGTTCTGTTCTCACCGTCATTTATATTTTGGATACAGATGTTTGTTTTGATGTCATGGTATATGCATTTATGATCAGATAACTTACTTTGTCTATATTTTCTGGGTTGTTACATCATGACAGTTTGGATCTTAGCTATATTTTTTATGGTGAAAGTGATGTTGCTGATAGAAAAAAATTGAAGCATATCTTTAAAGTGATGTTGCTGATAGAAAAAAATTGAAGCATATCTTTCTTGTAAGTGCTTTGTACTTGAGATTCCTTGAATCTATTTTACCACATTATGGTCCCTTATACTGAATACTCTGTGGGTTACAAAAGCTTTGTTTTATTCTATTTGATCTAGAGTATGAAGCAAAAATAATGCAAGGCTAAGAAATTCTCTCCCTCCAGAAAGCATGTTATGAATGTGGTGGCCCAACCTGTTTACATGCTTACATGCTAGTGAATGGGTAGCCAGACCGTTTATATTTAATAACACTATTTTAACCTTGATGGCAGGAGGAGAATGCTCGAGTATGTGAAGTTTGTCCATAGATTTTGGTGTTTTGTAGCTTTTGATTACTTATCCACTGCTGCAAGGATTTCCCAGTGAGGGGAATTAATAAGTTTTTAGTTCAGACGTCAATGCAATTTTCACAGTTTTTTGATTATGTTGATCATACTGGAACAAAGATTATATTTACCAAATAATTCTGTTTGGAGCACAATAGTAAAACTGTTTAAAGACTGAATATTGAGCAAATTTGCATTTGTTGAATCATGAATTTTTCAAAATAGTTGTCATTGCTATTGACTAAATCTTTTTCTTTCACACAGGCTGTTGTTAGTGGAGAAGGTTGTGAAGATTCCCAGAGGTCAAAATGCAAATCCCTTGATACGTGCCCTTTATGCCATGCTCACCAGTACTGTGACTGGGAAAATAATCAATGTGATGTCACTCACAATGGAACAAAAGTCACACTGGAATCACCTGCAGCTGCGGAACCTGAACCTAATTTGCCTGGAATAGAACAAAGTGAACACCGCAGAGCATTTGGCAGTGGAACAAGCAACGCCCTCCATTCCCATAGGCCTTGTGAACCAACATGTGCACAGAGGACCTCCTGTAAAAATTGTACAGAAACTAAAGTAAGTCTACATGGAAAAAATATTTTACATTTGGAATGAAGTTATGAAGGTGTCATGGGAGTACTGTTTGTAAAAACAGCTGATTTCTGTTTCAGTTGGTTTTGCTAATGTTATGTTCTTTAACAATATACTTTAACTATGGCTTCAGGTTCTGTAATACAGTATTGTTGTTAAAGTATATAAGTAATATTGGTTTTGAAGTTCAGAAGGATTCTTTTACTCTTCTCTTGTGCAGTCCAGTAGAATTCATTTTACCTGTAGAATATTGTGAACTTCGTTTGAGGTATTTATTGTTAGGGTTTTGGGTTAAGTGGATAAAATGACTAGGAATTACTTCTGTCTTTGCATATTCCACAGTACAGTAGAATCTCTCTTCATACTCTTTTCTTTGCATTCCTTGTCTTTTGTCATAAAGTGCACTCTCACTCTCTCTGTGCTCTTTTGTATTCTTAAAACTTTGTCAAACAACTTTCTCTCTTTTGTATCTTTCATTCATCATCAGGTGTCATGAAACAAAGATGCCTGGCATTAGCAAAAGTTCTGGTCTAGGTGGACATCAGCCCTTGAAGAATGCTCCTTTATCAGTACCCAAGTTGCATTTTATAGGGGAGTGTATGGAACAGAGAGCATCATATACCTCTGCCTATATGGTTGATATCCACAAAAAAAAAAAGCCAGTTTTGCAAAATGGCTGATTCTAGGGATGCCTCAAATGATGGCTGGTTTTCTTAGCATCTTCAGTATATATCTGACAATTATGAAATTTTTTGCCATCCATCACCCTCTTCCAGTCGACTCTTGTTTTTGTATGCCATTGAGAGTTCTAGACTTTGCTAGTGTTTGTTTCTTTACAAAAGATTTTACATCTACTTTTACTGGGTCATAGGGCGACTGAACATAATTTTGCTAGCTACAAATAGGATAATCAGGGGCTGAAAAAGCAGCAGGTGCCTTTCGTACACCCTACTTGAACGAAGTGGCTTCTTTACCCCCCGCCATGTTTGTTACCTCATTACTACAAGCTCCCATTGAAGAGGGAACCAGCAGGAATGAACAGTAATGTGCTGACAAGTTAGCACCAAAACAAATAGAGAGGCAGAGGTGTAAGCTAAACTGGCCTGTTGAGACTAAGACCGTGTGATTGTGAAATTATGCTCCCTTAATTGTAGTGATGGGATTCTGGATTGGAGTCAAAAGTCATAATCCAAAGATCGGTTTCCCCTGGATTCCAGTGAGCCAGCCCTAAGGATAGTTTTGCCAAAAGGTCCAAACCATCTTTGGGTAGCTGATGTAACGCACAGTTCTTATAGTTAGCTTGAATGTAAATGCATTCCTTACTATGATCCCTTCTCCCATTCATATAAGAATTAGATTTTGATGAATGTGGGAATGACCACTGTTTACACAAGATAATACTGGACATCAGTACTTGGAAGTAGCAGTTATAGAGGATGTATAGTGAGTTGTAAGAAAACAAAAAAATTTGAAAGAGTTTGAAGTAATAATGTGAAACTGATGAAGAAAAAAGAAAGATATTTAGATTTAACCTGGGGAATTCCCCCATTTGAGAGTACTCTCATCCATCAAATTGAATCAACATTGAACATGTCACGGAAAAGCTATGTGACTTCAGCAAGGCAATCTATCATTGGAGGACAAATCCTTCTAGTAACAAGTCCAAAGGGACTAGAAATGTGACTTACTAACTGAAACTGCTGTAAAATAAGAAATATTTAGTTAATTTCTTCAGGGTTTAAATATTCTGGTTTCTTTGTATATAATATATATACTATGTTTCTTCCATCTGCTAAGGTAGTTGTCTCCTTTGGGAGCATTGAGAACATACCACCATAATTGCTATAGCACTGTGGTGTCAGTTTTGTTTCTTTATAAAACTGCATGTATAATGAATAAGTACTTTGGGTGAGTAGTTGTTTGTATGTAGAGGATGCATGTTGTAAATGTACATATAAGTATTTAATGTCCATGCTTGTATATTAAAGAAGCATTTTTGTTTGTTGTAGGGTTCATGTATGTGGTGCTTCAATCAGCGGCGTTGCGTCAATAACAATTCTTATCTTGTTAGTTTTCCGTATGGTCAGTGCAGAGAGTGGACAACTGAGCTGAAGAGATGCCCTAAGTTTGAAAGTGAAAAGGATGTTGGTAAGTGCCATGCATTTTATTCTTAAGCAGAGTTCTTAAGGTTAATGGCTAATTTATGAATCTTCGGGATTATTGCAAAGGAAATGTCTTCATTGCTTACTTTCATCAGCTAAATTTATTTATTTTTATAAAACTATTAGTGGTCTATGTTTTAAATACTGAGTACAGCAAATTACAGGAAAGGAAATGTTTTCAAATGCTCATTACACCGTTTAATAGCTCACTGCCCGTAATGTAATAAAAAAGTGGGGTTATTTCTTGAGCATACAGTAATTTGTACATGCAGTATTTTTAACCAATGTCCAAAAATGCCCCAGTACATGGCTTAACATCCCAAATTTCTTAAAATCAAGTCAAAAGCAATGGGAAATGATCTATAATTGCATACTGTACAGTATTATGAATTTAATTGTATTTCATGTCTTTCAGAATATAGTCGTTGTAGTGATCATCAGACCTGTCATGATTGTCAAGCAGATGTAGCATGTGGATGGTGTGATGATGGTAGTGGAACAGGTATTGGAAGTTGTATGGAAGGTGGCCAACGGGGACCCATCAATCCACTTACAAGTGTCACTCAGCCCAGCAAGTGCCCTAGCACTCGTTGGTTCTTCACTCAGTGTCCTTGTGAGTACAGTACACCCAGTGAATCTTTGTTGAAAACAGAATTTTTTGGTAACATGAACTCTGTTTTTATAAGCATAAATTAATGTACAGGTTTTGTAATTGCATATTAATTTTAGCCCTTTTGGTTTCCGTGGGACTAGAATTTGGTTATTATAGGAATGCTGAAAAAATTACAGTTTATATTTTTTTTACTGCAGAAATAGCAACATTTTTTTTTTTTCATTTTGTCAGACAGGATACAATATGAGGTATACCAGATTGAAGCCTAATTTTTTGATAACCAAGAGATGTGCTCTTAAACTTTGTCTGCTTTGATTTGCACACTTCTTAAAACAGATTGTTAGAGCCAGACTTATTATTATTATAGTGTAATAATGCTAGTAATATTATATAATCAATAAAAAGAGAGAATTTTATTGGTGCACCATTGAAGAGCCTAAGCAGTCCCCTTGCATTTCAAATTGATAGTAAATAAAGATAAAAGCTGAGGTGATGAGGGTCCTGATCACATGGAAAGTGTAAGGAATAGTTTTTATAAACAGAAGCTAAACTTGACATGCTAAGAATAATTCCTGGAGTCTATTTCATAAATTAGTTCAAAAATGAAAACAATATTTTGTTGTTCCGAGTACACTGACTGTTTTTTTCTCCTGATCTATTCTTGTCCTTGTTTCTTTTGAATTGAAACTGGTTTATCAGATTATTTATTTTCCAGAAAGTTTGCTTGAGCAGTAACCATCATTCCAGGAGTTACTCATTGTCAGCTGCATTAAGGCAAAAAGCTCAAAAAAGAGGAGTAAAAGAAAGATGCCACATTTGTGAAATCACTGTCATGACAACCATATTTCCATTGATAGTACTGTTTTAGTGATTTAAATGGCTTCAAGTGTTATGTTAAATGCATTGTAACTCATTGGTAATTTCAGCATACTTGGTATCTAAGAATGCCCTTTCATGGAAGGCTTAATATTGTAGTGAAGCAGTTTTTTTGTTGCAAGTGCATCCGATGATAATCAAAATTTACTTAGTAGATATATAAAAAAGTAAAGTTTTAAAGTGCCTAATATCCAGTTCATTGTTACTTCAGCTGTTTTGTCCCAAATTTTGGTAACTCAATTAAATGTATGATTTATATTGAAGTTGGGTTTTTTTTGCTCTAATACAAATGCATTATGTAGATGTTGAGCAGGTTTTGTACATAAATATATTATAATGGCTTTTTTTCTTTTTACACTTGAATAGGAAAGTGTGGGTGTAAGATTTTGAAGTGTGGTGTAAGATTTTTTATTTTCTCGACAGTATGCAATTGTAATGGCCACAGTCGCTGCGTAAATGGCAGCCAGTGTATAATGCCTTGTGCCAATAACACGGCTGGATCCCACTGCCAGCATTGCATTGAAAAGTTTTTTGGAAAACCTATTAATGGAGGCTTATGCAAACGTAAGTATTCTTCATTTAAGTGTTTTCATAGCTTATACTGTTGGACTCATTGCAATTAAAAGTGCTCACAGTTTTTAGTGATATTTTCAAGCTTACTGAGCAGTGGGGGCTTACTTTGAAATACTGAGACTTTACTGTGATGCCCAATTCAAGAATTACATAGCTTACTAGGTGTTGCTTTAGTTTGGGAACTTCGTATACTGGATTGGAATATGTGATGTGAATTAGATTTCATCCTACTGTGTAAGGTTCACTTTCTTGTTGACTTTTCTTTTTTTTAGCTTGTGACTGCAATGAGCATGGAGATACTTGCAACAGAGAGTCTGGTCGTTGCAATTGCAACACCAAGGGAGTTACTGGGGATCATTGTGAACGATGTGACACCCAAAACAACTATGTTGGTGAACCTCTGCGTGGTTCTTGTTTTTGTAAGTGCTTTGAATTTGTGGTTGTTTCATATTAGGATTTACATAATGAAAGTTGCAACTAACTGAATGTGTATTTTCTTAATTCCTCTTGTGGTATTGGGTTTTAACAACCTTTTTAAGTATAAGTTTCATATGGAAAGTGGTTATGTACGTTTAATTTGAAGAGTGGGGTTTGCAAAACCCGGGATTAAAAATACTGTATGTAACCAGTGGTTTTTCTAAATTAAAAACCCATGAGCTCGTGTGTTATGACTCGATTCTCAAACTTGGACTTCTGTGTTTGTTTTTAATGGACCTTAGAATTATTGATTTATTTTTGAAGGGCGTGTATTTTAGTTATCAACCTCTGAGTGAGATCGAAATGATATTGCAGTGGAAGACTTTGGAGAATGGTAAATACATTTTTACCACTTTGGTTTTGTTATTTCAGATGATCTCCAAATTGATTATCAGTTCACCTTTAACCTCTCCAAGCATGAAGACAGACACATCCGCCAAATAAATTTCTTCAATGTGCCCACCAAAAGTGATGTTGACACAGATTTTGATATATTGTGTTCAAAAGCTGCCAAGATAAAAATATCAGCCAAAACTAGTAAGTCAGTGTTGATTTTTTTTTTATGGCTAACTTGGAAAGTTCTCCTTATGCTTAGGTATAATGTTAAATGTGGAAACATAAAATTATTTTGCTTACAAATGATTGTTATTAAATTTGATTGTATATTGAGTAAATTAATTTATTAGCAACTTAACCTTTGATCTCATTGCCATTCATCACTAAATGCTGGTACTGAATGTAGTAGCTTAATATGTAGATTTGTGGTTATAGTTATTTCAAGTACAGAACCTCTACTGTATTGGCTTAAAATAACTTATTTTACATCTTTACTGAGTATTGCACAATGTAATGTTGCTTTGATTTTCAGCCAAGAGCCACGAAACTTGGATTATTCGTAATTTCACTGGGACGAGAATCAAGCGGAGATTTAGTGCTTCCGAGTACACATTTGGCTCAGCAGATAACAGTACTACTTTCCATGTATATGTCTACAACTTTACTCCACCCATTGAAATTATCGTATCGTTTTCCCAGCATCCGAAGTTGGATCTCATCCAGTTTTTTTCCATTTTCTCTTTGTAAGTATACATAAGTGTTTGTTCAACTTTTGACTGAACTGATGTAATTGGCAAGAAATAGAAAAGATTGGAATTTCATGATTGCTAACATCTTGGGATGCATTCTACAGTCTCAGCCAAAGGATTTGTTCTGGAATGAAATTAAAATGGTGTAAAGCAGAATGAATTACACAACTAGGTGGAATAAATGAAAGGGAACAAACAAAGAGTAATTGGCAGAAAGCAGTGCGGATAAGGGTTAAAGGTTCTCTTAATAGAATAGAACCTCAAGTAGTGTGTTAGTGTTATGCAAAGGAAACCGTCAAGTGATACTCTCCTACAGAGACAAAAAATTAGTGATTACAGTAGATCTGCATTTCATTTCATAGGGTTTTGTGAGGGTATATGTAGGGCTGTTCAATTTACAAAACTGGATCTATTAAGTTTTGTCACAGCAGCAGCTAGTTGACCCTTGGTATGTAGCATCCACCACAATGTAAACAATAATCCTTCATTGCTGCCCTAGTTTGAATTGGAACAAAAATAGATTAAAAATGCTTTAAGAAATTGAGAACTTGATGTGGAGCAGTTAGGCAGCTTAAGAATGGGAAGAGTTATAACGTAATAGTAGTTGGAAGGGTAAGATCTGGTAGTCTTTATGAGAATAGGCTAGTTTATCTGCAAATTGTGAAAAGAAAACTTCCATGAGCATAATTTAGACCAGGTGCTTTGTTGGTCCTGACGAAGGGGTGCAGATGACAGCATTGTAGGGTACAAATTTTGAAGCAAAAGCTTTTGAAACGGGTAAAGTAGTGGGATGAGGGCCTTTGAAAGGGGGAAAGTAGTAGGATCAGGGACCAAGTTCTTGAAAGAACAATTAGATTGGAAATGCATGCAAGTTAAAGAGGATTTTTTTGTCAGTTTGTTGTGAAACATTCTCAACATGCAAACTTTGTGATTGCAATAAAGATTTTTGGTTGTAATATAAGTAAAATGATATTTTATATTAGTAAAAGTGATAACTTTCATCTTTTCAGATGCTTCTTGATATTGTTAACATTAGCAGCTATATTATGGAAAATAAAACAGAAGTATGATATCTATACACGGAGACAGGTATGTTATTATGAAAATGTGTGACTTTTTGGCATAATGTATGTGCTTTTGTATTGTAGAGACAGACATGCTTTTGGAAAATTAGTTGTAAAATAAATCCATATTCATAATCAAATGTGAATTGAAAATGACTTACATGTCATTAGGCAACATTGTGCCTTTCTGTATTTTGATTGTAATGGAAAATACTTCTATTCCTTGTTAGCGCCTACTGGTGGAGATGGAAGCAATGGCATCCCGACCATTTCGCCCTATTCTCCTTGAATTGTATCCTAGAGGAACTGGTGATGATGCCGCAGACTCTGTAAATACTGCCTACACACAGACTTGTACTACACACTCAACTGTGGGAAACTATTTAGTATCAGAAACAAATGGAACCACCAATTCTCTGGTTAATGACCATAACATTGCAAACACTGAAAACCTCAATTCCCTGCTTAATTCTAATACCAACTGTAAAACACCCCATTTAAATTATTCCATAACTAACAACATCAATCATAAAGCAGTTGCAAATGCAACGTCACCAGATAGCTTGTCCTCTGAGTTACTTGAAAGTATTAGTACACTGAAGAAAGGGAAAAAGGTACAGTATATTTTAATGCAGCAGCCTTTGATGAACTTTGAAAATAGTGTAAACATATTAATGGAACATCCCAGGTATTTCCACAGCAAAGTATTTTTCAGTATTCATAGCTTTGTCATTAGTTGTATTAACACCATATTTTTGCTTTTGTATAAATTACCTACTTATTCATTTCTGTATTTTTTGAATAGGTAAATCCAAGTCCTATTGCCCTGGAGCCATGTTGTGGCAACCGTGCAGCCGTCCTCTCACTCCTGGTGCAGCTACCCACTGGCGCGGAGTCTTATACTCCACTAGGTCATCCAGGTAAATTTTAGACATTCTCTTGATGTGTATGCAGGGCTTTAGTATGCATGGTGTCATCATCATTTTAGGTTTGTTATTTGGGGTGTGAGAGAGCATCATTTTTGGTTTGTGAAATATTCCTGACAAAGATTGGAGCATTAAATTTTACTGTTGTCATGTGGTTATTGGAAGACCCAGATTTTTATCCAGTTTATGAGTTAATATGGAAGAAGAAAAAGCATGAAGGCAGGAAAAAGGGAACAGAGGAGTTAGGTTGATCTTTGGGTTTGTAGAGCCACTCGTATTTTGATTACCTAAACACAATTCAATATATGCTGCTTGATTTGAAGTCATGGAAAAAAGGTCCACCTTAAATCTTTGTATTTGTAGTGATTTAAGAAGCACTGTAAATGCTTTAAAAGCTGTGTATCTAAATAAGAGATTAGTAAGTCTGTTGCATTGTGCACAAGTTGGACTCTACCAGCTCGTTTAGAAGTCATGTCACAATGTGTTGACGTGAGAGCTAGAAAAAGAAATACACATTCGATTAGTCTCTTGTCTACCAGTAATGTATTTCTAACTTGTGGGGGTTATCACTTGCTAATTTGAAAAGTTAGTGCACTTGGGTCCATTTTTGTTAGGAAAGGGCTTTTAATTTCAGTTTATTATTATTATTATCATCGTCATTATTATTGTGTAATAAAAATCCCCAGTTATATAGTAAATATATTACTGTGTAAAATAAACAAAGACTTTTGAACACTTGAACGGTGTTCCTCAGTGCTAACGTTAACACTGATGAGGAACACCGTTCAAGTGTTTGAAAGTCTTGTTTATTTTACATAGTAATATATTTACTGTATAATTGTGAATTTTTATTACACATTGTTTTTCATGAAATTGTGGATCTCTTAGCAATTATTATTAACTGTCGAATTTTGTGAATAATAGTAATAAATAATTACGTTAGGAAATTAATGATATTTTTTTTTTGCAGGTGGTTTGGCTATAGCCAGCGCATTAGTTACACTTGGCAATCCTAGAAAGAGTAGTACAGACCCCATAGCTTTAACCAAGGGGGACATTAGCAAGACAAAAGCAGTGAGAGGAAAGCAGTCTTATTCCAGCCATTCTCCTGACACTTGTATTTAGCACCTGCCTACTCACCCTCCAGTAAGACAGTTTTAGTAAAGGTTTTTTTTTCTTTGACTCTGTTTCATAGATATTGTTGTTATTATTGATGGTTTTGTTTTACATAAATCATTACTAGATGACTTGGTGTCAAGTCATTTACAAGGCCTTAAGTACATTTTGGGTGTGTTTCTGTGAAACACCAGATTAACACAACAACAGTACAAGATTATGTACAAGAGGATGTTAAAGAATTCCTGGTTGTTGGTAGGACTTGAAGGTGATAAAAGATTATTCCATGTTTAATGATTTGGCATTTCGTTAATTACGATTAGTGATGGGCCCTTCACCACCTCTGTCTTTAATAAGTCTCTGTTTTTAGTAGCTACACTAAAATTTTGTTGTAGCTGCATCTGTCATGAACAACATTTTTGGTCAAATGTAATGTAGCAGTAGTCTTGGAACAACTCAAACAGTTTGTCTTTAAGTAAGATCCCAATTTTTTTTTTTTTGTCCTGCTTTTTACGTTGCATCCTAACTTTTTTTTTTTACTGTCACAAGTCTACAAGAGACATTTTATTTTAGAAATCCACATTGATATATGTACTTTTAAAAAAGTATATTTGTTTATTTGGCTTCCTTTCATGTAAATACTTTTGGATACTTTATTGTAGACACCGTTGCAGATTGGAATTGATTGAAAAAAAATAATGTTTTTAAGAGGATACTGAATTATGGAAGCGAATGCTTTTTTTTTTATATATATATTTTAGCACTTGTCTAGCTACCTTAGGGTTTGTAAATGCATGTTTAAAATATGGACATTCATAATGCAGTACAGACATGCTGAGTAAGATTTTTGGTACAGTATACAATACTTAAATTTTACAAATTTATAAGCTTGGGATAGTCAAGTGTAGTAGAAGGCAGGTAATATAGGGTATAATATTGCTTTAAAACTTCAGTTTTAAAGTCATGCCTTTATTTTTATATGAGATTTTTTTATTGCATCAGCAACTGCTGGTTCCTTCATTATAATGAGTAACATTAAAATAGGGAACCTCATTGAAAGGTAACTTTTGTAGATACCATTTTTAACAAGAAATTTTTATTCAGAATAACCTTGGTTAATACTGCCATGTCCTAAAAATGATTTGTTTGCTCACATATATGGAAAAGGTGACCACTAGCAGATCCAGGGGGGTGCCACCTGGCACGTGCCCCCCCATGAAAAATAATGACAAAATAATAATATAGAAGATTTAGATAATAATAACATAAATGAGAAATATAAAAATAGGAAAAAAATAAAAAATCTATTATAGAAATATATATACATGTATATATATGTATGTATAATATGAAAATTTGCACCCCCATGAAATTCTTCTGGATCCGCTAGCAAAGATGGCCCTAGCCATCTTGCAAACATTAGGCTGTTTGTGCCGGCTTTCCAATATATTTTATTCAAAACCTCACTTTATTCTTCCTGGTAGACAATAGGTGAAGCTATTGACGTTGCTGTTATGATCTCGCTTAGGAAGCGCAGTTTCTCTTAGCAAAATGGTAGCTCTAAAGAAGATAGAATGATTCTTTCACTGTGTAGCAGAGTTAGTGTTTTTTATTATTGCAAACAAAACCTTTTAATGTATTTGATTTGGCATTTTTTCCTCTATGCAAAGTATGACATTACTGTCAAGAAAAGACTTCTTCGAAATGACTGAGAGTCTTGCATTTGGCAGCTATAAAGTGGCATTGATATCTTAATCTATTACTACAGATGTATCATATGAAATTACCAAACAAGGACCTCTCACGTATCTCTGTGGCAGCTGCATGACTGGAACTATTTTTTAAACACTTAATGCAGAATCAGAATTACCTTCATGGTGAATAGAGCAAAGTTCCTCAGTATAACTGCATAGTAATTCTGATAGTTTGTTAGTAGCTGTAGTAAACTTTAGACAAATTCTGTATGCCTCTCAGCCTTTGAACATAGTTTTTTTCATTAATTTTCATGTAAAATACACACTTTTTACATCATAATTTATCAAGGTATCTTAATTTTCTCGTGTGAAATTTTCTGGGCAAGAACTTAGATGTATATTGAGAAACTCATATACTGTAAATGTTTATACGCAAAATCAACAGGCAGTATTGCCTTAAAATAGATGCTGACAATAATAACCTTCTTAGGGGATGTGAACCATCGATGCACTGCTTCAGTGGGTGATGGATTGAATCCCCAAGGAAGGTGGTCATCATCAGCACACATTATTACATTTACACATAGGGAGGATTTTATGATACTACCAGGTGATGTTTTGAGGTGTTTCTAGTACTGCTGCTCATGTTCATTTGACTTCAAGTATGCCAAAATTTCTTTTCGTTGAAAGCTCGCTATTTTCGAGCTGTCGGATTATATCAGCCCTTCTTTTTGTTGGTATTGACACCATCATGGCCTAAGAAATAAAGTCTGTAAAGTTGGATATCACTGGAATTTCAAGCAAGGAATCAGTTAGAAACTGCATGTTTTGAACATTGTATTAGGTGCAATGTAATCATCATCCTTATTGCTAGATACTGGAATGATCTTTAGTGTCTGCACCCAATCAACATCTATCATTGTTTTGATGCTGTGCTGTACTGTTACCCTATTTTGATTAGAGAGCTTAAGGAGATATTTGCTCGTTACTCTATAATAAAAAAAATGTCAATAGGGTAAACGCCTATTAATACGCTGCCAGCGCTTCTGTTATGTAAGATCAGCATTGATAAACTTTACTGTAAGTGCTTTTTCATTTCAATTGCCAATCCAATATCTGTGATTATCAATTAAGAAGAAATGGTTGGTACATCTGTATTTTGGAAATGGACTTCATATGGATATAGATAAAAAAAAAATGAATAATGATCATAGCATAATATACCAGTTTGATGTTTACACTGGATGAATAATGAGATGTAGTGATCACTGTTTTAGAAGCAGTGATCAGGTGAAGGGTATTAAAGAGTGTGGTTGTAACACTTGTACATAATCTTGCTTCTTTTTTGTATTTATTTCCAGTATATATATGTGGCATTTTTACCTAGTTTATTATTTTAGAACGAAATCAAATGGCCATGCGATTTTTGCTGGACGTTGTTTTTATCAAAATTTTTATAATGTATTTTCTTAGCCTTTTCGTGTTGCTGCCTTGATAGATGTGAATTTCATTTCTAATAGCTCAAATATTTTGTTATGGTTTAGGAGCTAAGGAATGTAAATATTTAACAATATTACGACTAGATCACGATGTAATATAATATATATACATATATAAATATTTATTTAGCCTATACTTTAAGACAGAGCAGATCAGAGTGTTTTGTGGTCTGTCTCTTTGAATCTCAGCCATGTGATAATTCTCTAATGTAAGTGTGAATGATTAACTTCCTTTTTTATTGTTAGCCAAAGCCTGTTAGGTCTTTAGTCTGACAAAACCAGTGATGTTTAGGATCACTTTAATATAATGATTGACGAGGGGGTTTCTAACAGTCTCATATTGGATGATAGGTATTATTAAATAGGACTTTTTTTTTATACTAAGCTTTAGGTGTATGCTTCATAATGTCGCAGTGAAGGAAATTAAGTCTTACATTCTCCTCTGTGTACTGTATTGTTAATGATCTGTAGATTGAAGGCTTAGCTGTTGCCACACGAGTACGTGAATGATTTGTTGAATGTGCGAGCATGTTTCTTTCATTGAGGAATTTTTTATTTTCAGCAAGATTTGGTGTTTGTAGAGCGTAAAAATAATTTTTTTACTTATACTCAAGAGACGAGTAGAGAACTAGAATAAAAATATAATTGAATGGTCCAAACCAAGCAGTATTGTCACACCTTGGTACCTCAAAATTTTATCAGAACATTTTTGTTGAAATGACTACCGGGTATGTGCTGGCGAGAAAGGAAATTGTTCAAGTTCAGCATTGGACTGAAAGCTTTCACAGCATACTTGCTCTAGTTGAGCAGTTAAAATTTAGTTTTGATGGATAATAAATGATGGTAGAAGTGATTAGGAAACTTTCTGCTGTATTTCAGTGTGTGTTCAGTATCACATTACAGTGTTCCATGGTGTACATTTTTTTTTTTTCCTTTTTAATGTATGTTTTCAGTAAGTGATCCAAATTGGTCACATCCCGGTGATAAATGGTCGAGTCACAAAATTGTATTCACAGTGTACATACCTAATGTGTAATTGACATTGGTAGGTACCGTATCAAGGTTTATTGTATTTTCAGTTTGTTCTTGCTTGCTGCATTTGTATGAAACCAGTAATCGAGAACCAGTGTTTGTCAACTAACAAAATGGAAATGTTTTGAGTTTCATGTTGCAGTAGATATTTTGTGAAGGTAAAATATTGACTGTTGCCAATAGGAATCCTATAGTGATCTGATAATGAAGGCTTTGTATTCGTGTATCTTGGTGTAATATTAATTGAGAGCAATTTGAATAAAATGAAATTATTTAAATGACACATTTTCATTAGATTATAATGCTTAAATGATACATTTTGATGAATTGTAATGTTCATAGTGATCATAGCAATAACTTTTTTTTTTTTACAGGAATTTTTGGTGTTTTTATTGTGATGATTAATGGCATTTTTTACTTTTTCATTCAGTATCTCCTGAGTGGCATAATATCTGAGGATCTGTAAATTAAGTTATTCTCTTTACTGCATATTGCAACCATTTTTATGTTATTCTCTTTACTGCATATTGCAACAATTTTTATTTCTAATAATGAATAATTCTCAGATGAATGTGTTAGTGCATTGTATTCATTACTGAAGTAATAAAGACTACTTTTGTTGACTTAGTATTAAATAACTGAAATTGTCAAGATTCCAGTTTTTTTTTTTACACTTCTCATGAACCATTTTTTAAAAGTACTTTTCACTCGAAACTTCTATATTTCATTTTAATGTGCACCCACAACATTTGTGTAGTATTTTTTGGAAAGTAAGGTGATAAATATGTTAATAAATTTCAGGCATAATTTAGATGTGAAAGACCTTTTTAACAAAATTATTGCTCTACTAAAAAGAAAATACTGTACAAATAAACAAGTTGTGGTGTACTCTCTGCAACAGGCAATTAATGTTGTAGGCAAGGCATGGTTGTGGGGTTTGATTTACAAAGAGTTTGCCTGGGTATTACTGCTGTACCAGTTATAAAATACATGGGTATGCTTACTATCTGGTTATCACTTGACAGGTTTAACTACACTTCACACATCCAGGAAAGTGCAATCTGTACCAAAGATTAAGTTGATTTTGTGAGGTGAAGTGGTGGTAAAATATTTTATAATGTTAGATTTTTTTAATGATTGAAAGATATGTTGGTTTTTGTTTTGATAGGAAAGAATGCAGAACAGCAGAGCCCAAATTTTGTTTTATTAACATTTTGGCAGTACTAATAAAAAGTGTAGGTGGGGTTTAATAATATTGCAAATAATTGAACACTATATGTAATAATAAAATGGTCATAATATAATAACTTTCAGCGTGACATCTAGTCTAATTTGCAGTGATTATCAGAACATCCTCGCAGGCTTACCCTAGAGTGTGACTTTGTCTTCCTGTCTTTGTATACTGCTTTTAGGGTATGTTTCTGATGTGGAACATGTATTCCAATAAACTTTTTTCCTTTTAGTTTGATGTGTGTTAGTAATAAAAATGTTGTAATTTATATTACGATAGTTGGGTACAACAGATAGGTTACTTGTTGATACATTGAATGTGTTTACCCCCTTTATTGTTTTTGTTAGCTGCTGACAATGCTATGAAGTAGACTTTTCACTCTGTACTTCCAGATTGTTTGTTTTTCCGATGTTCCTTGTGTTTGTTCCTGGGGGAGGGAGAGACCGAAGTAAAAGTTCCACTATGTCATTGTTATGAGGTATCACTTCAAGTGATAGTGTAATCTGGCATATTTCCCTCTTTATTTTTATTTACTGGCTAATTCTAAGGTGCAATATGTGAGAAATTTTTCTAAAGGTTATCTTTTTTAAGGGGAGTGTAATAACTAATATTTTCTAGCAGTTTTGTATTGTTTTACAAATCAAGTGATTGTCCTTAAAAATTAAAGTTTCTTAATTTTTATGATTATTGCAGCAGCATTATTTGTTTGTTAATACTGTACTATAATCTTATTCCTTCACTCTGCTGTAAACCAAGTTTGCTAATAAAACCTGAATTATGTTACTAATGTTTGATTTCTCTCTTCAATCTATATCTACACTTGAAGATTTTATATTACTGTAGTATGTTCATCATTTCCTAGAAATTTAGCAAGAATATCAAGTCACTTCTAAACTTATGTGGCAGACCCAAAAGATTATCAATAAAGGGAAACCCGGGGAAAGGTATAGAAAGAAGATGGACACTTCTATTGATGAGGAGAGGTAAAAGGGAATAGTTGAAAAAGGCAGAAAAAGCATAAGCATGGAAAGTTAGACAAACCATGAGCTGTGAATAAACACAACTAAAGCCCAGTGGTTTATTCATGAGTCATGATATAGACATGAAATTTCGTTCATACAGCTCAAAAACCCATCCAAAATCTACAAGATGATTCCAGTGATCTGTAGTCTACAGAAATCAAACATAAAACTTGTAGCCTACACAACCTAACAAAATTCTGCAGGAGATAAAACATTTTTGAAGTCTGATCAATTATAAAACTACCATTAACCTTAAAGTAAACTTTCAACCTGTGCTACAATCGTGGATAACTTACAGGGATAGCAGAGGTATTGTCCTTGACTTCTTGCTGTAGCAAAGTGATTGTTGATTCTTGCGTGACAGCTATCTTGGGATGAGAGATAGCCAAGGAGCTCATGCTAGGAAACCTTGGTCCAGTGAAACGAAAACACTGCAGATGAGCTGCTGGTTTGCAAGCAGGAGGCTAGGCATGAGTTGTAGTCCAGGCTCGAATCTTAAACCAGAATGTATTCTTCCTCAATTGCCTCTTGAATACAAGTCACCTGAGTGAGCCAAGGATGCAAACCAGGACTGTAACTGAAAAGTAATGAAAAAGCAAACAGATCCATCTTTTGATTGGCAAACGAAACTAAAGTTCCATTTGTGACTGCTTAGCTTAGGAAAACTAATTATTGTCAGTAAAGTTCAAGCCAAAGAGATTACTTCCTATGAATATAAGAAAATTATTCTACATGCCAAGAGAAAGATAAAAAAAAGTGGAGTAACAAGTGGACGAGAAATATATTCTACAAGTAATATAGCTGGGGCCTGGTAGGATGCTGCAAAAATCCTTTGGTATTGTTTAAAAAACAAATTAGCAGTGGCATGTACAGTTCATTTCACAAGGCACTTGGTGAATACTATATAAATACAGGTATTTCCTAGGGATATAAGAAAGTTATTTTGCACTCCAGGAAAAAAAAAAAAAAAAAAAAAAAAAAAAGTAAAAATTACACAATGAACATTCTGTAAAAAAGTAATGTAGCTAGGTCCTGGAGGGGTGCTGAAAAATAAATTTTGCATTTTAAAAAGCAAATTAATAAAGGCATCTACAGTGCATTGGTGTAACGACCCGAGTGGGCCGTTATGCAGGTTCTTTAACTTACTCAGGACGGGGCTGTCATGACTGACGGCAGAAGCAACAAACAAAGGAGGAGAAAACAACAAAAACAATAAAATAAGCTTAATATTAATTTATTAAGGAAAGTATTTACAAGTGAGTCTGGTCTGGTAAAAAGATAAAAACCATAAATACAAAAAAAAGGCCAAAAGGCAGCACTAAACAAAATCAAGTTAAACAAACAATTAACTTCATAAACAAAAAGTAGCTCTTAAAAAAAAAAGGCAAAAATAAACAACAGCAGGCAGAAAAAAAATACCAAACATACGTCCTCCATCGGAGCACCAAGACAGCCCTCAGCTGCACAACAGGGACAAGAACCCACCAACCAGAAAACCCCGATGGAGACGTCAGGACAGCCTCACGCTGTCATCAAAGATGAGCAGCTCGTGGTCACACGACTACTCATGGTCACACTCCACCCCTACGTCGTGCTCCACTTCGTAGGCGTGCTCCAATTTGCTGCTCAAAAACTCGACCAACGTCGACTCCAAAAACTGCCTGCTGCTGCTGCCACTGCCGCTACTCTCGCTGCCCTACCAGACCCGACTGAAGACAGAAAAACGGCAGCTCACAACGAAAAACATCAAAACAAAAAAACTTGAAGGTAAGGAGGCAGCAATCCACAAAGGGAACGAGCCAGCAGTTCCCGCAAAACCATCACTTAACGGAACCAAAAGAAAAAAAAGATTATTTTTTTTTTTACACAGTTCCAATGCAAAAACCATCACTTAACGTGACACTTTTTAACTCCCACCTAAAAAAAGAAAAACAAAGATTATTTTTTTTTACACTCATGATCCCCAATGCAAACAATTAACTTCATAAACAAAAGTAAAAAAAGGCAAAAATAAACCCAGAAAAAATACGCCAGCCAAAACAGAGCAAGAACCCACCAACCAGAAAAACCCCGATGCCCTGTCACGTGGTCAACGCCATTGGTAACGACCTCAGTGGGCCGTTAGAAAACGCAGCTGCAGGTTCTTTAACTTAACTCAGGACGGGCTGTCACGGGACTGTCATGAACTTACCTAGGACAGGGCAAAAAAGCAACAAACAAAGGAGGAGAAAACAACAAAAACAATAAAATAAGCTTAATATTAATTTATTAAGGAAAGTATTTACAAGTGAGTCAGGTCTGGTAAAAAGATAAAAACCATAAATACAAAAAAAAGGCCAAAAGGCAGCACTAAACAAAATCAAGTTAAACAAACAATTAACTTCATAAACAAAAAGTAGCTCTTAAAAAAAAAAGGCAAAAATAAACAACAGCAGGCAGAAAAAAAATACCAAACATACGTCCTCCATCGGAGCACCAAGACAGCCCTCAGCTGCACAACAGGGACAAGAACCCACCAACCAGAAAACCCCGATGGAGACGTCAGGACAGCCTCACGCTGTCATCAAAGATGAGCAGCTCGTGGTCACACGACTACTCATGGTCACACTCCACCCCCTACGTCGCTCCACTTCGTGGCGTGCTCCAATTTGCTGCTCAAAAACTCGACCAACGTCGACTCCAAAACTGCCTGCTGCTGCTGCCACTGCCGCTACTCTCGCTGCCCTACCAGACCCGACTGAAGACAGAAAAACGGCAGCTCATAACGAAAACATCAAAACAAAAAAAACTTGAAGGTAAGGAGGCAGCAATCCACAAAAGGGAACGAGCGGGGAACCAGCAGTTCCCACAAAACCATCACTTAACGTGACAATTGGTAAACCCTGCAAGGATGTACAACACATTCAACGATCTGTATCTTTCTTCCTAAGGCTAGTTTTTAAGAGACAAACTGATGATGGTTGACAGCATTAATGATATCTGACTAGTCAAACTACATACTTAAATACTATTAAGCTGGTGTGTTAAATTTTTATTATATAAGTATTTATGTGGAAAATTGAGCTATCATTTACAGCACTGCAACTAACCTAAATAAATCTTAATGTACTGTGGAGTTAAATTTCCTTTTTGTGGTTTTCAAGTCACATACTAGCTGAAGCTGAGGCTAGGCTACCATTCTGGAAGTATAACATCAGTAAAAAAAAAATACAGTAATCATAAATGAAAGTTTTAAAAACATTGAGAAAAAAAAAAAAAAAAAAAAAAAAAAAAAAAAACTCTCGCCTATCAGCTATGAGTCTTTGAACGAAAAGTAAAGAAATAGGAATACTGTATAAATACAGTTATAAAATGATGCACTTTGCAAATACATACTTCAGTTATTATCTGCTGGTCAAATATCCACTGTCTACACTGAAATATGTGATGTTCCCAGTGTATTTGTGGGTCATCCGTTTGTTGAAATTGGATTCTGCAGCAGATGCAGAGCTTGTCAAGGCTTTCAGCTGGTGGACCCTGTCAGCTATTTGAATTAAATGGGTGACGAGCATACCATCCTACCTTATCCTCATTCAAATTCTACGAGCAATGAAAATTGCAATCACTGCCAAGCAAATGTTGTCACCCAAAAGTCAATTGTGACAGCGTAAGAAGGGAAAAAAATGGGTAAAAGTCTTGGAAATCTTTGAATTTAGCTATAGCAACTATTTAATGGGCAAGGATATTCACTCATATGCAAAACATTGAGATAGAAGCTGAATTTTCTAAAGTCAATTTTATAATTCGTACTTTTGTTGAGATGGCTCTACCTGAATTGATAGCGTGTTTGAGAATAGGGGAGCCCAGCCAAGAATACCTTTATTTGGGTGGGGTATAGTTAGCATGGGATTTGAATGGTACTGGATTGCTTGTCAGTGCTGGACCCTCATCAGGGAAGAACATATTGAAAAATTTGCGCAAAACATCCCTCAGGTAGAATGAGATGAAGGTGGTCAGGCAACACCACCCACCTGCTTAAGTATCTGTGACATCACAAAGCTCATCCTCTTTGCCAGGGAAGGGGCAATACCCTGGACTTTTGTGAGCCCTTGCCTGGGTTATAGAGTTGGCACCATACCCAGATGACTTGTATGCCTGGTTGACAACTTCTGAAGCCAAAATAAGACATAGTTCTTAGATAGCCATGCTAACAAATAGTCGTTGACACTCTGGTCTGATGTGTAGTTCTGTGCACTTACTACTGCGTGCTGGACACAACAGCATCTCATCTCGACCATCATATACAGTTCTGCAGGGAAGGGCTCATGAAGGACATGCGTCTCCTGCCAGAAACTGACAGATTCTGGTTTTTTTTTTCCATGACCTCAGGAATGAATGAAAATGACAGTGATTCCGTCCCTAAGAGTGCCGCACTAAATAGGAGAGACTGCAATTTGCCTACTTTCTTCGCTGAAGCTAATGCTAGTAAGAAAACAGTCTCAAGTGTAACATCTCTTGTCAGTTGTCTCTCTTGTAAGGTACCCTGGGTAAGGCTACATAGGTCGACTGTTACATCTTACTTCTGGGGCCTGAGTTTACAGGGTGGGCAAGACTGTTCAAAGTTCCTCAACAGCATGGAGACCCCCAATGAGGCAGAGGTCCATGCATTAAAACCAGAAAACTTGGGGAAGGGCTGAGTGTTATTCATAACTGCTGACACACTGAGGAGCTAATCATGGTGGAGTTAGACTAGAAACTCTGACCTGAATAATGACTCTACCTACGGGCAACCCCTTCCAAGAAATCAAACACAGAAGATGGCTCAATTTGCCTAGTAAAACCTGCCATAGATCCTTTGAGGGTACCATACATCTCTCTCACAAATTAAGAAATGCCTATCTATAGCAGGATATATTAGACAGTCAAATCCCCAGCCATGAAGTGTGAATAAATGCACAGACCAGTGGTGCTGAAGCATGTTTGGCTCCCAATGCAGAAGGGGTCATAGGGGTAATTCTCTTGGGGCCTCAACATGGAGGGCAGCAGATTCAGATACCACTCAGCTTGCAGCAGCTCGGAGCCACCAAAGTCATTATAAGACCAAGAGTGACAACACTCGGTTGATCAGATGAATGACAGAAAAAAGTAAATGTATAGGTTGTACCAGGGGTGTCAGAAGGTGTCTTCCATTGCAGCCCAAGGGTTCAGTACTAATGAGCAATCTAATACCATTTAAATCCAAAATGAACTATACACCATCCAAATACACTAGAGTTATTCTTGGAATGGTTCCCACATGCTGGCACACCCTGTCAATTCAGGCAGAGCTACCTGAACTTTCAGAAAAATAAACTGAAGAGTTTGGAATATTAGGTCTCAGTTAGCCAACAAAGAACCCTATTCTAAATTTAATAGCAGAGAAAGATCCCCAGTGCTCCTCGGTAATGCAGATATACACTGATTCACCTCAATCTCAAACCATAGTTTTATTTTTGCCATTGAGACCACATTTCCAAGATTAATGACATAAATACTGGTACCCGCTCAGTTTTATTATGAGCCAATAATGGTTTACTAAGATGTTGCTCCTGGTGTGCACCTTACATTCCATATACTGTAGTTTGAGTGACAATGATTGATATTTCCAAAGATATGATATACTTCCAGAATTCAAAAGTTAGCAATAATATATCCTACTTCTTTAATGGGGAACTAGTAACTGGATGATGGAACAACATACTTTAATCAAGATAGTGGGCATCTTGGAAAATGGTGCCACAATTGAAAATCTAAGCAGATTTTCTGAGTACAACTGGTTTTAGCAAGTTTCTGAGCACAACCAGATAAAAATCTGGAAAGCCAAGCAATTTAACCAATCTAAATTATCAAACATTGAATTTCACCAGCCACATGGCTATCCTGGAGAATGGAAGTTATGTTGGGATTTCAAATGGCAAAAAGTTTTTCTTTTACCGTGAATTTCTGTGGCAACTTCCATGCTTGTCATCCTCTGAACAATTATAAAAACACCATTCTGAAATGAATGGTGTCTTGATAAATGGCCACCATGCTAAAATTCTATGCAGATTTTTTTGAGCAAAGGACTAATGTGAAATTCTACAACTCAAGTCTTTCCTGTGCTTTCACTTCTAGCCTCCCATCTCATAGTTCTCATCCAAGTAGGCTTGGGTCTTATAACTCTTGTAGTGCACCAGAAACAATTGGCAGCAAATTGATGGACAGGGATGGGCTCTGAGTACTTTGTTTATTGAGCTTCAATCCTAGGCAGATAGTGGAGGACCATGGTAAAAATCAACATGCAGCAGAAGGTTCTTAGTCAACTAAATACTGTATGCGACAAGGAATCAGCTACCCTTCAGTGTACTTAGCAAAGTACTCTTCCATGGATTCTGCAACAGGAAAGTACAGTGTATCAACAAAATTTCTGAGCACACCCGGTTTCAATGTGGCCTAAAACAATATGTAAGAAACAAAAACTATGATACATACAAGCATTTGGACAATACAAACAACTTTAAAGGAAATTTATTCTTTAATCTAAGGACCTTACACTTCTTTTGAAACTCTCTAGGTTAGGTAGGCTATACTAAAATACATCCCTGTACATCTGTGTACTGTGTAACACTGCTCTGTGTGCCCTATGTTTGGTTAGGATATATTTCAGTTGAAATATGGTTTTACTGGTTTATTCTTGTCTTCTAATTTCCTCCTAGAAAACTATAGTTTCTCGAGTTACACAGGTGTCCTTCCAACACCAAAACTATGAATTTCTATGCAAAATCAATATCGATTTGGTTGGAACATGCAAAAGTGAATGACCCCCAAGAGCTATATTTCTACCATTTACAATAATTTAATATATATTAGCTCCGTGCCTGTTTTTCCCTTTTCAACTGTTTTTTTCTACACTTTTAGGGGTTCTGATACTGGTGGTGCATCTGTTTATTATCGGCCAAATGGAATGTCCCTTCGCCGTGTTTAGTACTGGCCCGGGGGGGGGGTACCCATACGTTAACAAGTTATTGCACTTGCTGGACGAGATACGAACCATTCGAAACAGACGTACCCGTGCTCTGTCTTGTGAAGATCGCGTATGGAAACCCCTTGTTGGATGGACTTCGAGGGTTAATTACAGGTTAATTGGACTCGAGCGCCAAAAATGAAAGGTAAATTCATAATTAGCAACCAGAAAACTGTAGAAAAAGTCAAGTTATAGTGCCGTCGGCGACGCGGAGCTATCCTATAGTTCTACCCAATTTATATATATATACATTTACCTGCATGTCATCCTCTTCATAGTTATTTTCTGAAGTGGGCTTTCATACAGTAAGAGTTTAGCTACACCACTTACTGGACCTGGGTACTCAAAATTTTAATTATTCCAAAGCACCAGAACACTAAATACCTGTTTCCTCTCATTATTAGAAAGCTAAAATCAAGTGAGTTCTATGTCAATAAAATAGGCAAAATCATGCAAGGTTACTCAAAGGGTAGCTTGTCTGGAAATATTTGCGGTAAAGCATACAGAGTTGTCTTTTGCATTTAACTTCTCTCTATCCTTGTATTGCCTCTTTTTCTTGACAGGCCTATGACAACTGATTATTATTGATTACGTTGCAAAAGCGTTGTATTGGCTGGTTAGGCTACCAACCAATACAAGGCCTATAGCCTAATCATCTAGAATCTGTTGTCCTAGGCCTATGATGAAAAAAAAAGCAATACAAGGATAGTGAGAAATAAAATGCAAAAGACCGCTTTGTATGTTTTACCCCAACATTTCCACACAAGCTACGCTTAGAATAATCCTGCAAGATTTCGCCACAGGTCTAGTGCACTTTTAAATCACATTAGATACTATTTGGATTTAGTCCTAGCCTACAGTGGAATAAAAATTTCCATCATTGCTACTTACCAGAGTGCTACCAGACGATTTACACATCCAATAAATGTCTGTCCTTCATTATGCCTATTATTCAGTGATGATTTCGGAGATAAGCAGCCATGTAGTCACACGTTGTGAATTTCTCCGTGACATGAATGCAATACACTTTGGCAAATCAAAATAATTCATACAATAACAAGGAAAACAATTTGGGAGAGTAAACATACGAAGGAAACAAGGGAAACAATGAACTGAAGCACAGGCTGTAACGCAATTTCCGATTTATTCCGTCACCAACAGATGGCACTGACCTTACCAGTCAGGTTAGTCGAGGGCATTTTTTTTTAGATCGGTATATAATCATAAGGCTCTGGACGTATCCCTCCAAAATTCAGCTGGCTTAAGGGCTTTCTTCAAGAAAATATCGGGTACACCAGTTGGAGTAATAAAACTTAGTTTAGGTCTAGCGAATGTCTACCCTTTCGTTAAACCGGTAATATTCGAATTTTAAAGCCAATCCACTGAATCTGACTGGGAAAAAAACTGCTTCAAATAACGAAAAAAGGTCAATTAGACATCAAATTTTACTTTATAACAAAATTACATATGTAAATAATGAATTTAGTGCAAGTCTTGAAAAAACTGCAAAATTGTTAAATGCCTCTAACCACTTCTTCTCTCTCATTTTATCAGTGCATCATGAGAAACACTACTGCCATTCTGTCTTTGTGTTGCCCGAACAATGCGCAGAGAATCTCATATAGACTCTAGCTTGTCCTCCTACAGTGACTTTCACTGATAGCCTTATCAAACACACACACACACACACACACACACACACACACACACACACACACACACACACATATATATATATATATATATATATATATATATATATATAAAATGAGTCACGAGATACTGTCCAGTAAATTCACGCTCCTAAGTCCTCTTCCTGATGACTTACTTAAGATATACAATTCAGTACAGCAGAAGACTTAGCTCATATTCAAGCTCAGATCATACGGTTTTGAGGGATATACCCTCAGCGTTCAAAAGTAGTCTGGATAATCAGTCTTCAATTGCTCTTGGGCTTCACCGTGACCCGCCAGGCAGGATCCCCCAACTTCTTATAAGCCAAAGTATTTATAACTACGTTTGAATGACAAAAATGGTCTTTTTTTTTTAACAAAGTATAATAATTTTTTTTAGAATAAATCAAACCCACAGGGAAAGCTGTGCTAGGCCAATTGTACTGTTTAAGAGAAATGGGAGATGTGCAAACAATCTTACAAGTGCTATTTTTCATTTTTAAATGCTAATAATATTCATCATAATTTGACCAACCGTATCTTTACCGGAATAGCCAAGAAATTCAACAGGAAAGGCGGAGAGTGACCGATTTATTTAAAGGTCCACAAAGATCGACTTATTCGACTAACTGCCAAATTGATTTATTTTCCTCTCATTTATTACAGAGTTCACTGAGTTCTACGGCAGGAGTACAAAGGATAGCACACTGGACTATATTTAGGTTATTTTCTGAAGAATCTCTTCCTCCAACGTAAAAGTGTTTTTCAGTTTTCAGAAGAACGCCGTGACATTTCTGAGACCTAAAATTCTTCTTGAATCTAGATGTAGGACTTCAATGCACTGATGGAAGTAGTCGTTCATGAAGCAGTCTCTTCTGTATATAAACAAAAATTGTTATTATTATTATTGCTGTTTTGCTACTACCATTACTATTACGGCTACTTTGGAACTGATATTAATTGTTTTCAAAGTTTCTTTTGTACATCAACAAAACAGACGTCAACTCTGGATCTTGAAATAGGCCTATCGTTAAAAATAAACAGCTGATGGTTTGGGGACTGATACGTACTTGCATTCCACATAAACGTAAGGTCTACGATATAAGTTGTAACAGTCGCTGCAGACGGCGCGAAGCTCAAGGTAATTGGAGCGACTGTAAAGTGGACCGCTGCAAGACACTTCTCGAATTCTTTTGGCGCCCAGCTGTCTCTTCGCGGGGAACGAGATACTCCCGAGATTCAGAGATGAAAAAGGATATCCTCTGTTCTCGAAGCTTAAGGGTGACGTGGTGGTAACTGAAGAACATGTGATGTCGGAAGTCGACAACAAGACCGTCAGGAGAATGAACCCCAACATCTGCAAGAAATACTTTGTTGTAATGTGTATCTGTGTTAGTCCCAGATTTCGCCAACTCTTGGCTTTAATTTCAGTAGTGCATGTTGAGGTTATGTGAGCTATTCTTAGCTCGTTCGCTCATTACGATTTAAAGAAGAACTGAAAGTGAGTCTGACATGATTGCTGAGTATTTTATTTTAAGGTTATGCAATTTTCGATTACCTGTCTTTTGACGCTCTGCTGTTTTAAACAATCTATTTTAAGGCTACATAATTTTTTTCTGCGTGTCCGAAACACACAAAAATACGACTGTGTAGGACAATTTGGAAAATATCCTCAAAACTCTGTTTACTCTCGATATGTCATTCTTACTGCTACTCGTGGCTACATGTCAATTGTCAGAAGGCTATTCATTTTAGGACAATAACTCAGACGAGCCTATATATAACGACTAAACAAATTAATAACACAATGGCCTAGGTTAATAAACCCCGGATTATGCAATTTTCGATTTTTGTAGTTAGGGTTGAGAAACGCCGACTTCCGCGGGTTGTTTAATGCTTCTTAGTAGGTTACATGGTGTAAACAAATCTAATTTTTAAACTGGTTCTTAATAGTGCTATACTGGTTCTTGTACAGGTATCTACTGGTTCATGTATTACATGACTGGTTTGACTGGATTCCCTAGACTGTAATACAAAAAGTTCATTTATTTTGTGTCCAACAGCATGCAGTTAGGCTAGGCAATGCCTAACTTAACTGTTACATTTTAGCCTTTTTTCATGCACAAGAGGTGTAATTGAAGTTGATATATATTCCATGGAAGAATATCACATCTTAAAAACCACATGCAAGCTATCATGTTGCAACTTTTTACCATAACAACTCTCGTAATTTGTGTTACATTAAGGCAAAGATACACAAGAACACTATTAAGTGTTATGGCAAATGTACAACATAAACTAAGATATGTGCACACAAAATTAAAATAAAATAAGGGGAACTATCCCTTTCCCTCTGAAGTCGCCATGTTACGGTTTATTAATTTCACAAATTGATAAGATGAAAACCAATCTTTTTCCAACCAATTATGAAGGGTATTGTCATTAATTAAAAAGAAGGATTTCCATCATTACACTAATAACATTACATGTTCTGGTTTATTAATTTACAAATCATCTTAACGCAGGGAATAATCAATAGTATTTTCTTTTCCCAGAAAGAGAGAAATATGTGGGATTAGGGGCAAGTTTTTAATGTAATGTAATGTAAAGTGAAGGCACCGAGAATATAAGACGAAGTGATTAAATAGATATTTTCCTAATTTTTCGAACGATTTTGGCGTCTACGCCCAGAATCCGTAGTTGGCGGCTGCTTGGCTCTTAGATATGAGCCAAGGCCAAGAGAGACAAGGTCTACCGAAATGGGCGGAGTCGCCTCCCACCTGGGGTAACTACGTAGGCGATGACGTATCTCTGAGGTACCTGCTTTTTACGGCAATTCACCTGCTGACGTAATAAGGAGGTAGACAAAGCTCCGCCCACATGAGAGATTTGGGAGGAAGTGAGCAGGCCTCTTTTTCACTTGGTCTAGATATGAGCTATAAATCTATGCATTTTGCATCAATGACTTATGCTAAATTTCAACCTAAACTAACTTATCCTAGATCTTTACGTTGTCTAAAGTTTATGTGCGGATAAGGACCATTTTTGGAAGAGTTTATACTATGGTGCAGGCACATTAACGGCGAAAATTTTACTTGAAGTCTTGTTTCAACTATACCAACAAATCCCTAAAAAAAAAAGCAATGTAAAAACATCAATGACCTTCAGGTACCCCCACCTGCATCACCGTCCAAGAATGTCCATAAAATCCTTAAAAAACCTCATGATTTATCAATGACAAGAAATTAAATTCGAAAAGTGACATTTATATAATTCAGTGCCACGACAATTTAGCAATGTTTTCACGTGCACTTTTGAGAAACCCTACAGAACTAAATAAGGTAAACGAAAGGCGAAAGAAAAAAATTTTCATAATCAACTGAGGGATATTTCTTGAAGTTCCACAAAAGATTATTTGTTTTTCATTTTCCATAATGTGTATTCATGCACTCTTTCCCCGTTGCTGAAATGAGATGTCTGCAATAAATTCTGAATGAGTGTTTTAAGAATCCGTATAATTTTAGTGTAAGATAAAAATAGACTAAGATGTACTAGGATTGTGTTAATTTGGGCACAGACCCAAAGAAAGTGAATTTGCGACTCCGAGAGAGAGAGAGAGAGAGAGAAAGAGAGAGAGAGAGAGAGAGAGAGAGAGAGAGAGAGAGAGAGTAACTTTTTACCTTGATCTAAATCAAGGTAATCGAAGTTGACTGAAAAGAGATCACAGTGTCAAAAAATCTGTGTTGACATTTAAACAAGAAACCTTCAGAATAATTCAAACATTTGGCACCATTTTAATGTGGCGTGAAAAAGAAAGATTAGCGTCAAAGGTACTGCCAAGCAAGTATTCAGAATCGAAGAGTACAGCATTGCCTGTGCAATATGGTAATGAGCATGGCAATAGTCCCACTGCAGCAAGAATTGCATCACCTACATAATATATTATCTCACTCTCCAAGAAACTAGCACACTAAGATACTATACAATAGTATCTTATCCTTTAGTATCTTTCAAGGACAAGAAGGAAATACTTTGCTCACCAAAACGTTGTAGTTCCTCCTGGGAGACGCCATCGGAGCCATTAAGATGAGACCAAGCGAACTGACCTTTCCGCTGCCGAGCCTGGAAAAGCTTTGTCTCCTTCCAGCTATCGACTCTCCTTTATACTGGAATGCAAGCAACGACTTCAAAGTGTGGGTGGGATGCTTCAGCCCGTCTGTACTTTATTACATTGGTGAGTTTTTGCCGCCACTGCGGACTATTAATCGCTAACCGTTTCGTCGATGCGGGTACTGTCAAATCGTAATAATTTTCCTGAAGCTCTTTCTCACGATCACAGAAAAAAATCCTTTTATTATCGGAAAAAGATGTTTAGGTTACTAAAAAAAGTATATTCTTTCGTACAGAAACGAGTAGGCGTCAGAAGTAAATTGGCTGTAACTGGGTTTATCAATAAAGGTTCTATTCTGAGCCTCGGTGACGCTTGTGTTTACGTCAAAGAGGGAGCGTTTTTTATGTAAAATTTTTTTTTCTTGTGCCTTGTAAATAATTAAAGAGGGGAATTTAATTAAGAAATATTTAATTCATACGGCTTAACAGAAGAAATCATTACCTTGCTATTCCGAAGAAAATGACTTAAGAACTGAGAATTAAAAATTAATTGAATTTCCCCAAGTGTCAAGAGCAATTTCAGCGCCAATGTTGATTGTCTCAGAATGCGTACATCGTACATGTTTCAGGTTACTTCAAGAATATGCAAAATTAAATTTTTTTTTCTAATGGGCATTTTATTAAAATATGAATTTTGCGTATTTAAAATAATAATAATAATAATAATAATAATAATAATAATAATAATAATAATAATAATTTAGAATATGAGAAGGAAGATGTAATTTCGAGTATGTATGTTACACACTAGAGACGTTTCGATGTCCCAGGTGATTGATTGACTGTGTAAGCTGGCGTTGCAACTATTTACATGTCTGCTATGAATGCGATAAATATATACCAGATATAAGAAAGGGGTTACTGACTGGCCAGCCGTAAGGGTGATTATTTTCCTTTTGGTATTTTCTTTCTTATTCCTCTTTATTTTAATTTTCTATCTGGTTCTTGTTTCCTCCTTCCCTCTTCACTCTCTCTTTTTTCCTTTTTTATAATTTTATACTCTTTCTCTCTTTAATACTTTATTTTATCTGTTTCTTCTCTCTCTCTCTCTCTTTTATTTTCCTCTGTGATATTTTCTCTCATCTCTTCCTCCATCTTTTTCTTCTCCTTTTGTCACTTTCTTGCTTCTTCTTCTTCTTCCTACCTCTGACTTTCCTCCCGATTTCTATTTTCCTTTCTCTCCATATTCTTCCTTTTGTTGTGACTTTCCATTTCATTTTCTCTATCTTCTTTGTCTCTCTTTTCTATTGCATCGTTTCTTTCTTATTCCTTCCTTCTTTCTTTTCCTGTCTGCTTTTGTTTTACTTCTCTTTTCTTTCCGTATCTGGTTTTTTCCTTTCTTCCGAGTCCCTTTTTCATTTTCCTTCTTTTTTCGTCCTCTTTTCCGTTTCCTTCAGATTTTGTCTTTCTCTTGTTCCTTTCTCATTCCCTTCCCTTCTGTTCTTTCCTCATTTTTTTTTACTTTTTCCTTCTCTATTGTCTTTTTACTTTCTCACTTTTTCCCTATTCCTCCTACCTTTTCGTCGCTCCCGCTTCCATTTCCTTCTGATTTCTCTTCTGCCCTCTTTCTTCTACACACTCACACACATAATATATATATATATATATATATATATATATATATATATATATATATATATATATATATATATATATATATATATATATATATATATTCTTGGTTGACTGAAGCAAAGATGGGCAGATGACCTGATGCTTTAGCGACTGCAGGTCACGATGATACCCTAGAAGCCAATACAAAAAGAAGAATGGAAGAGTTTCAACAGGTCTTTTACGATAACCTTCAGTCACAATGTAATTCTTCTTGTTATTGAGAAGTAATTCAAGTGTAAGATTTGAAAAGCTTTTACACCTCCGAATTCGAACTTGCAAACTACGCTGCTTCCAGGTTCCTTGGATTTTCCAGAGGTGATGAATTTGCTCATCGCAAGGATGGATCTCAAGTTGGGGCAGCTGAAGATTTTCAGTAACACTCCTGAAGCTGTGGTTTCCTTCTACCGGCATATAAGCAGGTCTCTCACGTCCAACTAGTATGGTTCATGCTTTTCCATGTACTTGTATGGACGGGATTGAGTGACATACTGGCTGGGTGTTGACTGGTTTATTAGTGGTTCCTTACTGACTGAATGTACAGAATCTTTGAAGTTGTTATTGGCTGGTGCGAGCCGCAAAGTAGTATCTACACACAGACAAACAGATGGCGATTGTGTGAGACATAATAAACGTACAATGATAAGACATATACCAATGGAAAGGCCAGGAAATTCCACATATGGACAGTTGAATGAGATCCGAGACAGATGAATGAATACAATGCAGCAGCACAATATATGTGAAATGGCGAGACGTTTGGCGTCTTCACAAACAGAAACACACATACAGTTTGATACAGAAGATTCGGTGGAACACCATGAGTACATGATTAGAATGCTTGCATGGCAATGCAAGTAGTGGTGATTGTACACAAATCGAGACAACAATGGTTAGGGAGAAACAGACGGAAACATTGTATGGTAGAAGTTGCGTTCCTCGAGAGAGAGAGAAAACGGGATGCTCTTTGTTTCCGTCCTGTCCCCTCCGATGGATGACGAACACACACGTGTGCTAAAAGAGACCGCGATCGGTGCGATGGGTCTCTTACATGCTAATTATACTTCCTTGGCACAGGTTTTCTTCTATTTTCGTTAAATTCTCATGCAAATATGGAATCTATGGTTTTCTGGCAACAGTTCCAGTATTTCCAGCACTTCTTCCCGTCTCCATGGCTGACGTTTTGAAGGGATTAACAAGACCTGCTGCTTTCTTACTCTGTTTATGCATTCTTCATCCGATAGTTCTTTGATCCTTGAAGAGCTTCAGTATTGGACAGGCGATGCTAGATTCACAATGGTACTACACTCTAATATATAGGTGAGTACAGCCGAAAAATGACTGAAAAATTGAAAAAAAAAAATGTTTAAAATTCCACAAAGTATGCAATTTTCACAATCTAGAAGAGCATAAATAAAAGATGGAAAGGTACAGAGACCCTGGATGGATGTGGAGAGCGCCTTTGTAGAGAGAGGAAAACCACAGCTACCAGAGAGTACTGCCAAAAGTTTTCAGCCCCACCAAACTGATATCCCAGAAAGCTTCTCAATAAGAATTGCGTGATTCTCTGATGGCAGCCCTCGGAGGATCCTGAGAATCTGGGATCAGCGTGGTTGGCAAACTTTAAATTCAGAGTAGGAAGCCTCTTGATGCACATTGTGCTGGATGCTCATGGCTGAAGACTTCTGGGACTTTTTATGGAGGTGGAACCTTCTCTGTGGTGAGGGTTGGGCTCTAGGCCGATGAAATTTGTTAATCCTAGTTTTTCTGAACTTTGAAACTTGTGATCTTCATTTTGGATTATTCTTTTTAAATCAACCTTTATAACCTGTCTTTGTAGTATGTATATAGTGAAACGTACTTTGATATATAGACTACTGTTGAAACGACTTCCTTTGGGTACCAAAACGACTGATTTACAACGCCATACCGACCAGAGTACTGGACCCTTCAGCAGTGCCGATCGGTTCCAAAGCCGAAAATACCAGTATACACAACCGCAATGACTTTTGCTGTGTTGGCTAATTTCCTCTCTCCCTTTGATTTCTTCTCACTCGGATATCTAACGCAATTAGCTTTAGTACGTTCCATAATAAATTTAAATCTAGTTAAACTGCCCTGCATTAGCGAATAACAACGCATTTTATTATCGTTTACAATATTTAATAAAAGAAAACTGCAACTGCAATATAAAGAAAACGTAAATTATAGCGTGGGTAACTAGGCTAATAATAATGCATATTTCCTTTTCTCACATAATGTAATTTTTTGCAAAGTTGCGGCGCAGAAGTTCCAGAACTCACCTTTTCTTGTTGAATCATCTGAATACTGTCATTGTTAGGCATAGCAATCGGTAAAGCTGGAGACAACTACTGCGGCCTGGTTCCCGCCAGTCGCCGACCAGAACATTTACTTCCTTTTGTTTACGTCTTTGTGTTAATGTCTTCTGTTTATGTTTATGATATTTACAGGCTTTGGTTTATGTTTTTATGTTCATATCCAAGGGGCTGGTAGTAAGCACAGCCCCAGTTTTGCACGTAAGGTGGTGGTTACCGAACCAGAGAGACGCGGTAGTAATCAGTTTTGCCTAATAATCTTGATAAATGTCTACACCAGTAAGATGATACTCTATTTTTTTTTCGTTCTCTAGTTGACTTTGGAATATTTGTTTTCGCTTCACTTTTGTTTATCTTGAGCTATTGCGGTTGGATTTAACAAACGCCGTTCAACACGTCTTTTATAAATCAGAACAATGACGAGAAATCTTTGCATTTCCACATACTAAGAAGTTTCGATGTCATACGAGCATAACACGCCGTACAATACAGGCTTCTTGCGCAATGATAGGGACATTATGACGAAAGATGCATACTAAAACTTACAGAGAGAGAGAGAGAGAGAGAGAGAGAGAGAGAGAGAGAGAGAGAGAGAGAGAGAGATGGACATTCATCCCGAAGGTAAAAAGCTGCTCCGAGTCTGGTTGGAGTCAGTGTTTCCTTGTTTAAATCCGGTCTTGGCGCGTTTTGCTAATTGAGATCTCTGTCTCTCTCTCTACAGTTTTGTTTGGAGAACAATAGGCTGTGCAAGGAACGACCTTTTCTTATTCATATCTCATTGTACTTATATTCCGTTTCTTTTGACATTCATTTAGGCATATCTATCATTTACGTATCTGCCGAATAAGAAAAACACACCCTTGTTTCCAAACCTTTCCACGCTGAATTCAAAAATCTGTTTCGGTTCTTTGATTGGTGAACAAAGGCGAAGCTGAATAGCAGGGTAACTCAATTGTTTTTCAATTCATCTATTCACCTATCCTCTTGTTTAACAATTGCTGGGAAAGCGTACGTGACGTTATCTAATGCGCAAGTTCGTTAAGAGGCCATGACTCGTTTTAGTGTAGTGGTAAGATTTCGTAACTTGTAACGAGTTATCGGTTCTCAACATAAAGATTCAGTCATATCGTACCCATACAATGAACTTATTTACACACAATAAACTTAAAAAAGGCTTTGGTTCCTGCCAGATCTTTATGCAAATATAAAGAATTATGAAATTTACTGGTCACTGTTAGCAGATCTATGGAAGTATAACTGCCACACAATAAATGTTTAGTTTTTCAATTTTATAATAATTTTTTTATGTGATTTCCACGGAAATATTTTGAAAACCCGGAAAGGGACTGAATATTTTCCTCGGCAGGTCTTCATATTGGCCTAGGATGAGAAATTTGGTAAGCGCTCACCTACTATGCTACAGAAGTTATTGTACGGTAGTTGTATTTCATTAAAAACTACATTCATTATCTCACGTCGTTTAAACGGAAAAATATGCCTCTCTACTTCTTGAAAAATGAATTTACAACATACTGTAATGTCCTTAAACCTAAGGGGATTTTGCATGCATACTGAAGTTACTTATAGAAAAATAGAATCATTGCTTTACATCCTTGAAGAACGAAGAAGCCTTTTAATCTCCTTCCAAGATGTACTATATATATATATATATATATATATATATATATATATATATATATATATATATATATATATATATATATAATATAAATGATACACAAATGTCTCTGAAATTAAAGGGTACCATTTACTTTTACACAATAGTTCTGAATTCATCTCCTGATGAACCTTTTTCACAGTTACTTAAAGTATAAAATGATTTTCAAATGTCCTTGGAATTTGAAGGAACCTTCCTCTTTTAAAGCGAAGTTATCCGAAAAAAAAATTAATTCCCTTAATGCCATTAAAACTAAAGGCGCATTTTCATTGTTTAATACCGGAGCTATCTAAAAAATAAACTCAGTGACACATCTTTGAATCTTGAAGCGCCTTTTCACTTTAGGTAGAAGAAAATATATATATATATATTCGTGAAACTGAAAGTGGTTTATCATTGTATGGTGAAGTTATCTAAAGAATAACTCCTTTGAAGAAAAGATTGAAACTGGAAATGCACTTTCCCTTCTATGATAAAGTTATCTAAGGAATTGATGCCTTGCCAATGCCCATAAAATTGTAGGTACCAACATTACATCTTCATCTCAATGGCTTTTCATCGAAAATCATTTTCCTGTCGAGAGAATGACATTAGCACACGTCGCAATGAAAGGCAATGAGAGGGAAAACTTTTGCCCAAGTTAACTAAAAGTCTGATGGAAACTGAAGGAAATTCTTGAATCGATTTCGCTTTTTCCTCGTTCTTAGAAACATCCTTCTGTTTCCTCCCCATTTTACTTCATTTGTTGTCTTCCATGTATTCGCTGAAGGAGGGCGCCAAGTTGCTCGTCCCGACGGCCTCCACATAAAGAAGCGAAAGAAAGGAATAAGAATAATGATTGCTAGATACACAGAGGCACTGTTTGTCTTATGCTGTTTGAAGCTCGACATTTATGGAAAAATTTTGTTTTTAATTTTATTTCCTCAAAAGGTGCTAATTGGCCTTAGGATTACGAATCTCGGTGTTTTTGCAATGAATTAGAGTTTACTTTTCAGTTATGTTTTCCGTTACTTTGTAATTGCGGTTTATAAAATGCGAAGCATTGTGTTAGTAGTGCTTACAACTTTTGGGACTACGGGAAAATTATCAAGGCCTACTTTTTTCCTATGCTAACCAGCGGTGTAATAGATAAACTTTCAATGCGATCAGTAGCTAATGTAAATTATTCGACTGGTTTGCGTGCTTTTAAATACCTTAGCTTTAAAAAAAAAAGACGAATACGAAACATGAAAAAGGCCTTTTAATCAAGCAACTGCATAGAGTTTGACTCCAAGCACATAGAATAAAACACTTGGAGGAAACCTAACTGCCAGACTATTCCTCAAACACGAGCCTTAAATTGACCCAATCAAATGATATCGACTTTTCATTGCCTTCACAAGAGAGGTCACCTCCAATATAAGGACACTTAGCGGCACATCTGACCAGCAGTGAGCCTTTGGCTTCAAGAAGGGAAACAACCGCCTCTCGGACTTTCTGTCTCTACAGCATCTCCACCATGTTTGGCAAGGCTTTGGTAAGAAGAAGAAAAATCTTTTGGGTTTCGAATTATGTCGCCGCATTGTTCATTCATAGAATTTATGGAAAGCTTGATTTTTTTGGGAGTAAAACATCGACCTATGAGGTTTTCAGTACTTTATTAACACGGCTGGAATTGGAGTCATTTATTTCATTTATCTGGAACATTATTCAGTGGCTTTCAAGCGAAGTTAGTACGTAACTTGGTACTATTTATGGAGAAGATAAATAATGAATGCATAAAACAGAAAAACTCTTGCGTAGTTATGTCTAATAATCTAAGAGAAGACACCCCACAGAGTCATTTTATTCATTCATGGAAAAGTTCATGTGGAATAAATTCATTTTAATAAAATACAAATTACAGAAATAGCCCCTTCATTACTAAAACCATTCGCAATTTAATTTACACACACAAGCTGAACTTTCCTCGCTGGATTTGTTCCTTTGATTAAATTGATTTTTACACCAAGCATTTCCTAAAGTGTCACATGGCTTCTTTATTTTAGCAATTCATGGTTTTTCTTTTGATTAGAAGCCTTCACTGAACATTTCGTATGAGACACTGAGCACACAAACTGCTCACCTCCCCCTACCAAAATCCAGATGTTCCTAACTTTTTATTTTCCATTTTAATCAAGCAATGACCCAAACTTCACAAATACACTGTCCATGTATAATGCTTTAATTTCCTCCTTCCTCCTCTAGATGCTCACCTGGTTAATATCCAATCATTTGTATCTAGAAAATCAATTTCCAAAGTCAGGTGTCCAATCAATAGCATAATCTGTCTTTTTCCAGACATATTCTGCTGTGGCTGCGATCATTTTCGTGTTGTGTTTAGGCCTAGGATCGTGTGCTCCCGCTTCTTCTTCCTCCCCTTCTTTTCTTGGACACATGGCCAATAGGAGGGCAGTTGCCAAGAGATCGTACGGCGAATCCTGTCAGGGCTTCCAGTTCAGCAAAGTCCTTTATAATAAACTGGACAAAGTGTGCGACGAGTGCACAAACCTCTACCGCAAGCCTTACATTAAGGGAGAATGCAGGTAAGGGCGATGTTTCCACTTGTCTAGTAACTGTTGACAGTGATGCGTTGTCTTCTTGCTAACTTTGTAATAATGTGATTCAGACAGCTTAATGAAACGTCTTAATGGCTCTGTTTTCAGGACTGACTGCTTCGTAAACGATGTCTTTGAAAAGTGTCTGGAAGTTCTTATGTTTGACGCGGACGAGTATCTGTACATCAGAAGTGCTATTGCCGACTACTAATAACTCTGGTATGCTCTATGGTAAGAGATGTAAAATCTGCATAGTTGTCTTATGTCGTATATCTTAACTGAACAATCTGTGTAAGCGTAAGAATGAGTCAACATTTGAAATATAAGAAATACTTTTCAATCCTTAAATCTTCTACGGGTTTCAAGAGTTATATTGATAAATGTACAAATGAAACTTGTTTTACGTCCGCCAATTATGTTCTTTTGGCTTAATTTGCAATGGGAAGTTCGATCTGAGGGAATTAACTTAGAGATAAGCACAATTTAATGTGATTTGTTTTCTGTTTTTCTTCTTTGCAGGACCGATTTGTGACACTGTGGCTTCCCCTCGACTGTACACTTAGCATCAAGAGAACGCCTGTTAATTATCGCACATCTGGCAACTATGTGAAAGTGTCACCAGTGGAGAGCTTTTTCAAATCATGAAGCCAGTTGACAGGATTGGATTCTCTGTTACAAAACGATGTCTTGTTTTTCGTAATAAAATTAAACTGCATTAACAAAAGAATTTTAATTTCAACCCCTGAGAAATAATAACCAACGCGACTGTTTGTAAATGGCGTAAAACAGTGAAATATATCCATATTGGTAAGCACAAAAGAGATAATTTAAGGTTGGTATATCGACGAATGTTTTTCTATTATTTGGTTAATTACTTTCCCTATTAAGAACGTAATAATTCCATTACAATGCATATGCCCATTCTTTGACAAAATAAAATCGGTATTGAAAAAGATTACACATTCTATCATTTTATTAAAAAAACTGAAGGTAATTCTTTGGCAAAATAAGATCTTTTGGAATGGAGTTCATTTGATTATTATGCCTCCGAAGCACACAGGACCATTCTTTGACAACACAAGAATTTAATTCAATATTGGCGCTCAATATCATCTCGCATTTAATTTTAAAGAGCTGTATCTATATAGCTATCTATCTATCTATATATCTATATACATACATACATGAACACACGTATGTATATTGTATGTATGTATAATATGAAAATTGGTGGCCTCCCCCAATGAAATTTTTGTGGATCCGCTAGCGAAGGTGACCCTAGCCTTCTTGATAAGCAATAAGATATTTGTGCTGGCTTTCCAATAAATTTTATTCAAAGCCTCATTTTATTCTTCCTGGTAAACAATAGGTGAAGGTATTGACGTTGCTGTTGTGATCTCGTTTACGAAGTGTAGTTTCTCTTAACAAAATGGTAGCTCTAAAGAAGATTGATAGAATGATTCTTGAACTGTGTAGCAGAGCTAGGGTTTTTTTATTATTGCAAACAAAACCTTTTATCGTATTTGATTTGGCATTTTTTCTTCTATGCAAAGTATGACATTACTGTCAAGTAGAGAATATTCTTCGAAATGACTGAAAGTCTTGCATTTGGCAGCTATAAAGTGGCACTGATATCTGAATCTATTACTACAGATTTATCGTATGAAGTTACCAAACAAGGACCTCTCGCGTATCTCTGTGGCAGCTGCATGACTGGAACTATTTTTTAAACACTTGATGCAGAATCAGAATTGCCTTCATAGTGAATAGTGCAAAGTTATTAGTAAGTTTTTTCTTTGGATAACTGCATAGTAATTCTGATAGTTTTTTAGTAGCTGTAGTAAGCTTTAGATAAATTCTGTATGCCTCTAAACCTTTGAACACAGTTTTTTTTTGTTAATTTTCATGTAAAACATACTTTTTACATCATAATTTATCAAAGTATCATAATTTTCTCATGTGAAATTTTCTGGGCAAGAACTTAGATACATATTGAGAAACTCGTATATTGTACATGTTTATACACAAAACCAACAGGCAGTATTGCCTTAAAATAGATACTGACAATAATAACCTTTTTAGGGTATGTGAACCATTGATGCACTGCTTCAGTGAGTGATGGGTTGAATCCTGAAGGAAGAAGGTCCTTTGATTGGTGAACAAAGGCGAAGTTGAATAGCAAAGAGGTAATTCAACTGTTTTTCAATTTATCTATTCACCTATCCTCTTGTTTAACAATTGTTGGGAAAGAGTACGTGACGTTATCTAATGCGCAAGTTTGTTAAGAGCCCATGACTCATTTTAGTGTAGTGGTAAGATTTCGTACGTTGTAACGAGTTATCGGTTCCCAACATAAAGATTTGGTCAAATCGTACCCATAAAATGAACTTATTTACACACAAACTTGAAAAAGGTTGTGGTTCCTGCCAGGTCTTTATGCAAATATAAAGAATTATGAAATTTACTGGTCACTGTTAGCAGATCTATGGAAGTATAACTGCCATACAATAAATGTTTAGTTTTTCAATTATAATAATTTTTTTTATGTGATATCCACGGAAATATTTTGAAAATCCAGAAAGGAATTGAACATTTTCCTCGGCAGGTCTTCAAATTGGCCTAGGAGGAGAAATTTGGTAAGAGGTTACCTACTACTAGGCTACAGAAGGTATTATACGGCATTCGTATTTCATTAAAAAGTACATTCATTATATATCGTCTTTTAAAATATGCCTCTCTGCTTCTGATGGAGTTACCAAAAAGGAAAAAATAATTTTATTACGTAATTTCCTTAAAGCTAAGGGGATTTTGCATGCATACTGAAGTTACTTATAGAAAAATAGAATCATTGCTTAATATCCTTGAAGAACGGAAAAGCCTTTTTAATCCTCCTTCAAGATGTACAATAAAAAATAAATCATATCCAAATATCTCTGAAATTAAAGGGGACCATTTACTTCACACGATAGTTCTAAATTCATCACGTGATGAACTTGAACTTTTTCACAGTTGCTTGAAGAATAAAATGATTTTCAAATGCCCTTGGAGCATGAAGGAGACTTCCCGAAGTTATCTGAATTCGAATATTACATATATAAAACAAGTATTGATTCCCCCAATATATATATATATATATATATATATATATATATATAGATTAATTCCCCCAGTGTCATTAAAACTAAAGGCAAATTTTCTTCTAATACCGGAGCTATCTAAAGAATAAACTCAGTGACACGTCTTTAAATCTTGAAGCACCTTTTCACTTTAGGTAGAAGAAAATAATAATAAAAAAATATACATTCGTGAAATTGAAAGTGGTTTATCACTGTATGGTGAAGTTATGTAAAGAATATGGGCACTGACTTAGGTCCTTGAAACTGTATAAAACTTTTCGACTGTATGAGTTCTTTGAAGAAAAGATTGAAACTGGAAATGAACTTTCCCTTGTATGCTAAAGTTATCTAAGGAGCGAACCTTGCTATTACCCCTAAAATGGTAGATGTAAACATTACATTTTCATATCTACGGGTTTTCATAAAAAATTATCTTCCTGTTGAGAGAATGACATTAGCAAACGTCGCAATGAAAGGCAATGAGAGGGGAAACTTTTGCCTAAGTTGAGAAAAGTCTGATGGAAACTGAAGGAAATTCTTGAATCGATTTTGCTTTTTGCTCATTCTTAGAAACATCCTTTGTTTCCTTCCCACTTTTTCCTTTTTGCTGTCTTCCACGTATTCGCTGAACGAGGGCCAAGTTGTTCTCCCGAACATAAAGAGGTGAAAGAAAGGAACAAAAAGAAATGATTGCTCGGTGAACAGAGGCATTTTTTGACTTCTTGCTTTGCTGTTCGAGGCCCGTTATTTATAGAGGATTTTGTTTCTAATTTTATTTCCCTAAAAGGAGCTAATTGGCCTTAGGGTTACGAATCTCGGTGTTTTGCAATGAATTAGATTTACTCTTGAGTTATGTTTTCCATTATTTTATAATTGCGATTTATAAAACACGAAGGATTGTGTTAGTAGTGTTTGCAACTTAAGGTACTACGGGAAAGTTATTAAGGCCTACTTTTTCTATGGTAATCAACGGTGTAGTGTATAAACTTTCAATGAGATCAGTTGGTACTGTAAATTATTCGAATGGTTTGTGTGCTTTTAAATATATTGGCTTTAAAAAAAAAGGACGAAAACGAAACATGAAAAAGACCTTTTAATGAAGAAACCGCAGAGTGTTTGACTGTAAACACATAGAATAAAACACTTGGAGGAAACCTAACTGCCAGACTATTGCTCAAACACGACTCTTAATTGCCCCAATCAACTGATATCGACTTTTAATTGCCTTCACCAGAGAGGTCACCTCCAATATAAGGACGCATAGCGGCACATCAGACCAGCAGAGAGCCTTTGGCTTCAAGAAGGGAAATAACCCGCCTCTCGTCTTTCCCACTCTGTCTCGACAGCATCTCCACCATGTTTGGCAAGGCTTTGGTAAGAAGAAGAAGAAGAAATTTTTCTGGGTTTCGAGTTATTTAGCTCTAGGCTTAAATTTAAAGGGACGTTCTCTGATAATTATTGGTTTTGAAGGGTCGCCGCATTGTTCATTCATAGAATTTATAGAAAGCTTAATTTTTTCGGAGTAAAACATCGACCTATGAGGTTTTCAGTATTTCATTAACACGGCTGGAATTGGAGTAATTTATTTCATTTATCTGGAACATTATTCAATGGCTTTCAAGCGAAGTTAGTACATAACTTAGTACTACTTACAGAGAAGATAAATAATGAATGCATAAAACAGAAGAACTCTTGCGTAGTTATGTCTTATAATCTAAGAAAAGACCCCAACAGAGTAATTTTATTCATTCATGGAAAGTTCATGTGGAATAAATTCGTTTTAATAAAATACAAATGAGAGAAATAGCCCCTTCATTCCTAAAACCATTCACAGTTTAATTTACACACACAAGTTGAACTTTCCTCGTTGGAATTGTTCCTTTGATTGAACTGATTTTACAAGCATTTCCAAAAGTGTCACATGGGTTCTTTACTTTAGCAATTCATGGTTTTCCCTTTGATTACAAGCCTTCACTGAACATTTCGTACGAGACACTGAGCACACAAACTGCTCACCTACCCCTACCAAAATCCAGATGCTCCTAACTTTTTATTTTCCAATTAAACAAACAATGACCAAAACTTCACAAACACACTGTTCATATATAATGCTGTAAATTCCTCCTTTTCCCTCTAGATGCTCACCTGGTTAATATCCAATCATTTGTTTCTAGAAAATCAATTTCCAAAGTCAGGTGTCCAATCGATAACATAATTTGTCTATTTGCAGATATATTCCGCTGTGGGTGCGATCATTTTGGTCTTGTGTTTAGGCCTAGGATCATGTGCTCCCGCTTCTTCTTCCTCCTCCTCCTCTTCTTCCCCTTCTCTTCTTGGACACATGGCCAATAGGAGGGCAGTTGCCAAGAGATCCTATGGCGAGTCCTGTCAGGGCTTCCAGTTCAGCAAAGTCCTTTATAATAAACTGGACAAAGTGTGCGACGAGTGCACAAACCTCTACCAAGCCTTACATTAAGGAGAATGCAGGTAAGGGGCGATGTTTCCACTTGTCTAGTGACTGTTGTCAGTGAATATCCATCTTGCTAACTTTGCAATAATATGATTCAGACAGCTTAATGAAACGTCTTAATGGCTCTGTTTTCAGGACTGACTGCTTCGTAAACGATGTCTTTGAAAAGTGTCTGGACGTTCTTCTGTTTGACGCGGACGAGTATCTGTACATCAGAAGTGCTATTGCCGACTACTAAGAACTCCGGTATGCTCTATGGTAAGAGATGTAAAATGTACGTAGTTGTCTTATGTCGTATATCTCAATTGAACAATCTGTAAGCGTAAGAATGATTCAACATTTGAAATATAAGAAATGCTTTTCAGTCCTTAAATCTTCTACGGGTTTCAAGAGTTATTTTGATAAATGTACAAATGAAATTTATTTTACGTCCGAGAATTATGTTCAATGTGCAATGGGAACGTCGATGATTAACTTTGAGAAAGTCCTTACACTTTAATGTGATTTGTTTTCTGTTTTTCTTCTTTTTTGCAGGGAACCGATGTGAGGGAATTAAGTTAGAGATAAGCTATAGTGATTTGTTTTCCTTCTTTTTGCAGGACTTTGTGACACTTCCCCTCGACTGTACACTCTTTAGCATCAAGAGAACGCCTGTTAATTATCGCACATCTGCTAACTATGTGAGAGTGTCACCAGTGGAGAGTTTTTTCAAATCATGAAGCCAGTTGACGTAGGATTGTCTGTTACTAAACGATGTCTTGTTTTCCGTAATAAAATTAAACTGCATTAACAAAATAATTTTACTTTGAACCCCTGAGAAATAATAACCAACGTGGCTGTGTTTGTAAATGGCGTAAAACAGTGAAATATATTCATTTTGCTCAGCACAAAAGAGATCATTTAAGTTTGGTATATCGACGAATGTTTTTCTATTATTTGGTTAATTATTTTCCCTATTAAGAATGTAATAATTCCATTACAGTGCATATGCCCATTCTTTAACAAAATAAAATCGGTATTGAGAAAGATTACACATTCTATTATTTTATTAAAAAACTCAAGGTAATTCTTTGGCAAAATAAGATCTTCTGGAATGGAGTTCATTTGATTATTATGCCTCCGAGGCACACAGGACCATTCTTTGACAACATAAGAATTTTATTCAAAACAGGCGCTCAATGTCATCTCGCATTTAATTTGAAAAAGTTGTATTTATATAGCTATCTATCTATATATCTATATACATACATACATGAACACACGTATGTATATTGTATGTATGTATAGTATGAAAATTGGTGCCTGCCCCCATGAAATTTTTCTGGATCCGCTAGTGAAGGTGACCCTACCCTTCTTGATAAGCAATAGGATATTTGTGCTGGCTTTCCAATATATTTTATTCAAAACCTCACTTTATTCTTCCTGGTAAACAATAGGTGAAGCTATTAACGTTGCTGCTGTGATCTCGCTTAGGAAGTGCAGTGTCTCTTAGCAAAATGGTAGCTCTAAAGAAGATTAACAGAATGATTCTTGAACTGTGTAGCAGAGTTAGTGTTTTTTTATTATTGCAAACAAAACCTTTTAACGTATTTGATTTGGCATTTTTTCCTCTATGCAAAGTATGACATTACTGTCAAGTAGAGAATATTCTTCGAAACGACTAAGAGTCTTGCATTTGGCAGCTATAAAGTGGTATTGATATCTTAATCTATTACTACAGATTTATCATATGAAGTTACCAAACAAGGACCTCTCACGTATCTCTGTGGCAGTTGCATGACTGGAACTATTTTTTAAACACTTAATGCAGAATCAGAATTACCTTCATGGTGAATATTGCAAAAGTTCCTTAGTAAGTTTTTCTTTGGATAACTGCATAGTAATTCTGATAGTTTGTTAGCATCTGTAGTAAGCTTTAGATAAATTCTTATGCCTCTCAGCCTTTGAACTGTTTTTTTTAATTTTCATGGAAAACACACACATTTTCCACCATAGTTTATCAAGGTATCTTAAATTTCTCGTGTGAAATTTTCTGGGCAAGAACTTAGATACATATTGAGAAACTCGTATACTGTAAATGTTTATACACAAAACCAACAGGCAGTATTGCCTTAAATTAGATGCTGACAATAATAACCTTCTTTGGGGATGTGAACCATCGATGCACTGGTTAAGTGGGTGATGGGTTGAATCCTGAAGGAAGAAGGTTCTTTGATTGGTGAACAAAGGCAAAGCTGAATAGCAGGGAGGTAATTCAACTGTTTTTCAATTTATCTATTCACCTATCCTCTTGTTTAACAATTGCTGGGAAAGAGTACGTGACGTTATCTAATGCGCAAGTTTGTTAAGAGCCCATGACTCATTTTAGTGTAGTGGTAAGATTTCGTAAGTTGTAACGAGTTATCGGTTCCCAACATAAAGATTTGGTCAAATCGTACCCATAAAATGAACTAATTTACACACAAACTTGAAACAGGCTTTGGTTCCTGCCAGGTCTTTATGCAAACATAAAGAATTATGAAATTCACTGGTCACTGTTAGCATATCTATGGAAGTATAACTGCCACACAATAAATGTTTAGTTTTTCAGTTATAATAATTTTTTTTATGTGATATCCACGGAAATATTTTGAAAATCCGGAGAGGAATTGAACATTTACCTCGGCAGGTCTTCATATTGGCCTAGGAGGAGAAATTTGGTAAGAGGTTACCTACTACTAGGCTACAGAAGGTATTATACGGCATTTGTATTTCATTAAAAAGTACATTCATTATATAACGTCTTTTAAAATATGCCTTTCTGCTCCTGATGAAGTTACCAAAAAGGAAAAAAATAATTTTATCACGTAATTTCCTTAAAGCTAAGGGGATTTTGCATGCATACTGAATTTACTTATAGAAAAATAGAATCATTGCTTAACATCCTTGAAGAACGAAAAAACCTTTTAATCCTCCTCCAAGCTATACAATAGAATAAATCATATCCAAATGTCTCTGAAATTAAAGGGGATCATTGACCTCACACGACAGTTCTAAATCTTCACCTGTTGAACTTGAACCTTTTCACAGTTACTTAAGGAATAAAATGATTTTCAAATGTCCTTGGAGCATGAAGGAGCCTTTTTTTCTTAAATCGAAATATATATATATATATATATATATATATATATATATATATATATATATATATATATATATATATATATATATATATATATATATATATTAATTCCCCGCTGCCATTAAAACTAAAGGCAAATTTTCATTATTTAATACCGGAGCTATCTAAAGAATTAACTCATTGACACGTCTTTGAATCTTGAAGCACCTTTCCACTTTAGGTAGAAGAAAATAATAATAAAAAATATATATTCGTGAAACTGAAAGTGGTTTATCATTGTATGGTGAAGTTATCAAAAGAACAAGGGCACTGACTTAGGTCCTTGAAACTGTATGAAACTTTTCGACTGTATGATGAAATTCTTGAAGAAATGATTGAAACTGGAAATACATTTTCCCTTCTATGCTAAAGTTATCTAAGGAGCGATTCCTTGCTAACGCCCCTAAATGGTGGTTGTAAACATTACATTTTCCTCTCTATGAGTTTTCATAAAAGTTATCTTCCTGTCGAGAGAATGACATTAGCACACGTCACAATGAAAGGCAATGAGAGGGGAAACTTTGCCATTTAAGGAAAAGTCTGATGGACACCGAAGGAAATTCTTGAATCGATTTCGCCTTTTCTTCATTCTCAGAAACATCCTTCTGTTTCCTCCCCACTTTTTCCTCCTTTTGCTGTCTTCCACGTATTCGCTAAAGGAGGGCGCTAAAGAGGTGAAAGAAAGGAGTAAAAAGGAATGATTGCTCGGTGAACAAAGGCATTGTTTTGGCTTCTTGCTTTGCTGTTCGAGGCCCGTTATTTATGTAGGAATTTTGTTTCTAATTTTATTTTCCTACAAGGAGCTAATTGGCCTTAGGGTTACGAATCTCGGTGTTTTGCAATGAATTAGAGTTTACTCTTGAGTTATGTTTTCCATTATTTTACATTATTTTATAATTGAGATTTTATAAAACACGAAGGATTGTGTTAGTAGTAGCTTTGCAACTTATTTTATAATTGACTACACGAAGGATTGTTAGTAGCTTGCAAGGCCTACTTTTTTTTTCTATGGTAACCAACGGTGTAATGTATAAACTTTCAATGCGATCAGTCGCTACTGTAAATTATTCGAGTGGTTTGTGTGGATTTAAATACGTTAGCTTTAAAAAAATGACGAAACAAAACATGAAAAAGACCTTTAATGAAGAAACCGCAGAGTGTTTGACTCCAAGCACACAGAATAAAGCACTTGGAGGAAACCTAACTGCCAGACTATTGCTCAAACACGAGCCTTAATTGCCCCAATCAACTGATATCGACTTTTAATTGCCTTCACAAGAGAGGTCACCTCCAATATAAGGACACTTGGCGGCACATCAGACCAGCAGTGAGCCTTTGGCTTCAAGAAGGGAAACAACCGCCTCTCGTCTTTCCCACTTTCTGTCTCGACAGCCTCTCCACCATGTTTGGCAAGGCTTTGGTAAGAAGAAGAAAAAGAAGAAATTTTTCTGGGTTTCGAGTTATTTAGCTCTAGGCTTAAGTTTAAAGGGACGTGCTCCGATAATTATTGGTTTTGAAGGGTCGCCGCATTGTTCATTCATAAAATTTATAGAAAGCTTGATTTTTTAAGAGTAAAACATCGACCTACGAGGTTTTCAGTACTTCGTTAACACGGCTGGAATTGGAGTCATTTATTTCATTTATCTGGAACATTATTCAATGGCTTTCAAGCGAAGTTAGTACATAACTTAGTACCATTTACAGAGAAGATAAATAATGAATGCATAAAACAGAAAAACTCTTGCGTAGTTATGTCTTATAATCTAAGAAAAGACCCCCCCTCAGTGAGTCATTTTTTTCATTCATGGAAAAGTTCATGTGGAATAAATTCGTTTTAATAAAATACAAATGAGAGAAATAGCCCCTTCATTCCTAAAACCATTCACAGTTTAATTTACACACACAAGTTGAACTTTCCTCGTTGGAATTGTTCCTTTGATTGAACTGATTTTTACACCAAGCATTTCCTAAAGTGTCACATGGGTTCTTTATTTTAGCAATTCATGGTTTTCCCTTTGATTACAAGCCTTCACTGAACATTTCGTACTAGACACTGAGCACACAAACTGCTCACCTGCCCCTACCAAAATCCAGATGCTCCTAACTTTTTATTTTCCAATTAAACAAACAATGACCAAAACTTCACAAACACAGTGTTCATATATAATGCTGTAAATTCCTCCTTTTCCCTCTAGATGCTCACCTGGTTAATATCCAATCATTTGTATCTAGAAAATCAATTTCCAAAGTCAGGTGTCCAATCGATAACATAATTTGTCTATTTCCAGATATATTCTGCTGTGGCTGCCATCATTTTGGTCTTGTGTTTAGGCCTAGGATCATGTGCTCCCGCTTCTTCTTCCTCCTCCTCTTCTTCCCCTTCTCTTCTTGGACACATGGCCAATAGGAGGGCAGTTGCCAAGAGATCCTATGGCGAGTCCTGTCAGGGCTTCCAGTTCAGCAAAGTCCTTTATAATAAACTGGACAAAGTGTGCGACGAGTGCACAAACCTCTACCGTAAGCCTTACATTAAGGGAGAATGCAGGTAAGGGCGATGTTTCCACTTGTCTAGTTACTGTTGACAGTGAATATCCATCTTGCTAACTTTGCAATAATGTGATTCAGAAAGCTTAATGAAACGTCTTGATGGCTCTGTTTTCAGGACTGACTGCTTCGTAAACGATGTCTTTGAAAAGTGTCTGGACGTTCTTCTGTTTGACGCGGACGAGTATCTGTACATCAGAAGTGCTATTGCCGACTACTAATAACTCTGGTATGCTCTATGGTAAGAGATGTAAAATGTACGTAGTTGTCTTATGTCGTATATCTTAATTGAACAATCTGTGTAAGCGTAAGAATGATTCAATACTTGAAATATAAGAAATGCTTTTCAATCCTTAAATCTTCTACAGGTTTCAAGAGTTATTTTGATAAATGTACAAATGAAACTTCTTTTATGACTGAGAATTGTGTTCCTTTGGCTTAATGTGCAATGGGAGTTCGATGTGAGGGAATTAACTTAGAGATAAGCACACTTTAATGTGATTTGTTTTCTGATTTTCTTCTTTGCAGGACCGATTTGTGACATTGTGGCTTCCCCTCGACTGTACACTTCCTTAGCATCAAGAGAACGTCTGTTAATTATCGCACATCTGGCAGCCATGTGAACGCATCGCCAGTGGAGAACTTTTTCAAATCGTGAAGCCAGTTGACATAGGATTCTCTGTTACAAAACGATGTCTTGTTTTCCGTAATAAAACTAAACTGCATTAATAAAAGAATTTTACTTTGAACCCCTGAGAAATAATAACCAACGCGGCTTTGTTTGTAAATGGCGTAGAACAGTGAAATATATCCATTTTGCTAAGCACAAAAGAGATCATTTAAGGATGGTATATCGACGAATGTTTTTCTATTATTTGGTTAATTACTTTCCCTATTAAGAACGTAATAATCCCATTACAGTGCATATGCCCATTCTTTGACAAAATAAAATCAGTATTGAGAAAGACTACACATTCTATCATTTTATTAAAAAAACTCAAGGTAATTCTTTGGCAAAATAAGATCTTTTGGAATGGAATTCATTTGATTATTATGCCTCCGAAGCACACAGGACCATTCTTTGACAACACAAGAATTTCATTCAATATTGGCGCTCAATATCATCTCGCATTTAATTTGAAAAAGCTGTATCTATATAGCTATCTATCTATATATATATATCTATATACATACATACATGAACACACGTATGTATATTGTATGTATGTATAATATGAAAATTGGTGGCCTCCCCCAATGAAATTTTTGTGGATCCGCTAGCGAAGGTGACCCTAGCCTTCTTGATAAGCAATAGGATATTTGTGCTGGCTTTCCAATAAATTTTATTCAAGGTCTCATTTTGTTCTTCCTGGTAAACAATAGGTGAAGCTATTGACGTTGCTGTTGTGATCTCGTTTACGAAGAGTAGTTTCTCTTAGCACAATGTTAGCTCTAAAGAAGATTGATAGAATGATTCTTGAACTGTGTAGCAGAGTTAGTGTTTTTTATTATTGCAAACAAAATCTTTTAATGTATTTGATTTGGCATTTTTTCCTCTATGCAAAGTATGACATTACTGTCAAGTAGAGAATATTCTTCGAAATGACTGAAAGTCTTGCATTTGGCAGCTATAAAGTGGCATTGATATCTTAATCTATGACTACAGATTTATCATATGAAGTTACCAAACAAGGACCTCTCGCGTATCTCTGTGGCAGGTGCATGATTGGAACAATTTTTTAAACACTTGATGCAGAATCAGAATTACCTTTATGGTGAATAGAGCAAAGTTCCTTAGTAAGTTTTTTCTTTGGATAACTGCATAGTAATTCTGATAGTTTGTTAGTAGCTGTAGTAAGCTTTAGATAAATTCTTTATGCCTCTCAGCCTTTGAACACAGTTTTTTTCTTTTTTAATTTCATGTAAAACACACTTTTTACACATAATTTATCAAAGTATCTTAAATTTCTCGTCTGAAATTTTCTGGGCAAGAACTTAGATACATATTGAGAAACTCGTATACTGTACATGTTTATAAACAAAACCAACAGGCAGTATTGCCTTAAATTAGATGCTGACAATAATAACCTTTTTTGGGGAACTGAACCATTGATGCACTGCTTCAGTGGGTGATGGGTTGAATCCCTAAGGAAGAAGGTCCTTTGATTGGTGAACAAAGGCGAAGCTGAATAGCAGGGAGGCAATTCAACTGTTTTCCAATTTATCTATTCACCTATCCTCTTGTTGAACAATTGTTGGGAAAGAGTACGTGACGTTATCTAATGGGCAAGTTCGTTAAGACCTCATGACTCATTTTAGTGTAGGGGTAAGATTTCGTAAGTTGTAACGAGTTATCGGTTCCCAACATAAAGATTTGGTCAAATCGTACTCATAAAATGAACTTATTTACATACAATAAACTTGAAAAAGGCTTTGGTTCCTGTCAGGTCTTTATGCAAATATAAAGAATTATGAAATTTACTGGTCATTGTTAGCATATCTATGGAAGTATAATTGCCACACAATAAATGTTTAATTTTTCAATTTTATAATAATTTTTTTTAAGTGATTTCCACAGAAATATTTTGAAAATCCGGAAAGGAATTGAACATTTACCTCGGCAGGTCTTCATATTGGCCTAGGAGGAGAAATTTGGTAAGAGGTTACCTACTACTAGGCTACAGAAGGTATTATACGGCATTTGTATTTCATTAAAAAGTACATTCATTATATAACGTCTTTTAAAATATGCCTTTCTGCTCCTGATGAAGTTACCAAAAAGGAAAAAAATAATTTTATCACGTAATTTCCTTAAAGCTAAGGGATTTTGCATGCATACTGAATTTACTTATAGAAAAATAGAATCATTGCTTAACATCCTTGAAGAACGAAAAAACCTTTTAATCCTCCTCCAAGCTATACAATAGAATAAATCATATCCAAACGTCTCTGAAATTAAAGGATCATTTACTTCACACGACAGTTCTAAATCTTCACCTGTTGAACTTGAACCTTTTTCACAGTTACTTAAGAATAAAATGATTTTCAAATGTCCTTGGAGCATGAAGGAGCCTTCCTTTCTTAAATCAAAGTTTTATATATATATATATATATATATATATATATATATATATATATATATATAGTATTAATTCCCCCATTAAAACTAAAAACTAAGGCAAATTTTCATTATTTAATACCGGAGCTATCTAAAGAATTAACTCATTGACACGTCTTTGAATCTTGAAGCACCTTTCCACTTTAGGTAGAAGAAAATAATAATAAAAATATATATTCGTGAAACTGAAAGTGGTTTATCATTGTATGGTGAAGTTATCAAAAGAACAAGGGCACTGACTTAGGTCCTTGAAACTGTATGAAACTTTTCGACTGTATGATGAAATTCTTTGAAGAAATGATTGAAACTGGAAATACACTTTCCCTTCTATGCTAAAGTTATCTAAGGAGCGATTCCTTGCTAACGCCCCTAAAATGGTGGTTGTAAACATTACATTTTCCTCTCTATGAGTTTTCATAAAAAGTTATCTTCCTGTCGAGAGAATGACATTAGCACACGTCACAATGAAAGGCAATGAGAGGGGAAACTTTTGCCATTTAAAAAAAGTCTGATGGACACCGAAGGAAATTCTTGAATCGATTTCGCTTTTTCCTCATTCTCAGAAACATCCTTCTGTTTTCTCCCCACTTTTTCCTCCTTTTGCTGTCTTCCACGTATTCGCTAAAGGAGGGCGCTAAAGAGGTGAAAGAAAGGAGTAAAAAGGAATGATTGCTCGGTGAACAAAGGCATTGTTTTGGCTTCTTGCTTTGCTGTTCGAGGCCCGTTATTTCTAGAGGATTTTGTTTCTAATTTTATTTTCCTACAAGGAGCTAATTGGCCTTAGGGTTACGAATCTCGGTGTTTTGCAATGAATTAGAGTTTACTCTTGAGTTATGTTTTCCATTATTTTATAATTGCGATTTTATAAAACACGAAGGATTGTGTTAGTAGTGCTTGCAACTTAAGGTACTACGGGAAAGTTACCAAGGCCTACTTTTTCTATGGTAACCAACGGTGTAATGTATAAACTTTCAATGCGATCAGTCGCTACTGTAAATTATTCGACTGGTTTGTGTGGATTTAAATACGTTAGCTTTAAAAAAAATGACGAAAACAAAACATGAAAAAGACCTTTTAATGAAGAAACCGCAGAGTGTTTGACTCCAAGCACACAGAATAAAGCACTTGGAGGAAACCTAACTGCCAGACTATTCCTCAAACACGACTCTTAATTGCCCCAATCATCTGATATCGACTTTTCATTGCCTTCACAAGAGAGGTCACCTCCAATATAAGGACACTTAGCGGCCCATCAGACCAGCAGAGAGCCTTTGGCTTCAAGAAGGGAAACAACCGCCTCTCGTCTTTCCCACTTTCTGTCTCGACAGCATCTCCATCATGTTTGGCAAGGCTTTGGTAAGAAGAAGAAGAAATCATTTTGGGTTTCGAGTTATTTAGCTCTAGGCTTAAATTTAAAGGGACGTGCTCTGATAATTATTGGTTTTTTGAAGTGTCGTCGCATTGTTCATTCATAGAATTTATAGAAAACTTGATTTTTTAGGAGTAAAACATCGACCTATGAGGTTTTCAGTAGTTCATTAACACGGCTGGAATTGGAGTCATTTATTTCATTTACTGGAACATTATTCAATGGCTTTCAAGCAAAGTTAGTACATAACTTAGTACTATTTACAGGGAAGATAGATAATGAATGTATAAAACAGAAAAACTCTTGCCTAGTTATGTCTTATAGTCTAAGAAAAGACACCCCACAGAGTCATTTTATTCATTCATGGAAAAGTTCATGTGGAATAAATTCGTTTTAATAAAATACAAATGAGAGAAATAGCCCCTTCATTCCTAAAACCATTCATAATTTAATTTACACACACAAGCTGAACTTTCCTCGTTGGATTTGTTCCTATGATATTTATACCAAGCATATCCTAGTATCACATGGCTTCTTTATTTTAGCAATTCATAGTTTTCCTTTTGATTAGAAGCCTTCACTGAACATTTTGTACGAGACACTGAGCACACAAACTGCTTACCTCCCCCTACCAAAATCCAGATGCTCCTAACTTTTTATTTTCCAATTAAACAAACAATGACCAAAACTTCACAAACACACTGTTCATGCATAACGTAATAATGCTTTAAATTCCTCCTTTTTCCTCTAGATGCTCACCTGGTTAATATCCAATCTTTTGTATCTAGAAAATCAATTTCCAAAGTCAGGTGTCCAATCGATAGCATAATTTGTCTTTTTCCAGATATATTCCGCTGTGGCTGCGATTATTTTGGTGTTGTGTTTAGGCCTAGGATCGTGTGCTCCCGCTTCTTCTTCCTCCTCCTCCTCTTCCTCCCCTTCTCTTCTTGGACACACGGAAAATAGGAGGGCAGTTGCCAAGAGATCCTACGGCGAGTCCTGTCAGGGCTTCCAGTTCAGCAAAGTCCTTTATAATAAACTGGACAAAGTGTGCGACGAGTGCACAAACCTCTACCGCAAGCCTTACATTAAGGGAGAATGCAGGTAAGGGCGATGTTTCCACTTGTCTAGTAACTGTTGACAGTGAATATCCAGCTGTGTAAATGCGTTGTCTTCGTCTTGCTAACTTTGCAATAATGTGATTCAGACAGCTTAATGAAACGTCTAAATGGCTCTGTTTTCAGGACTGACTGCTTCGTAAACGATGTCTTCGAAAAGTGTCTGGACGTTCTTCTGTTTGACGCGGACGAGTATCTGTACATCAGAAGTGCTATTGCCGACTACTAATAACTCCGGTATGCTCTATGGTAAGAGATGTAGAATCTACATACTTGTCTTATGTCGTGTATCTTAACTGAACAATTTGTGTAAGCGTAAGAATGATTCAGCATTTGAAATATAGGAAATGCTTTTGAATCCTTGAATCATCTACGGGTTTCAAGAGTTATTTTGATAAATGTACAAGTGAAACTTCTTTTACATACGAGAATTGTGTTCCTTTGGCTTAATGTGTAATGGGAACTTCGATGTGAGGGAATTAAGTGAGAGATAAGCACAATTTAATGTGATTTGTTTTCTGTTTTTCTTCTTTGCAGGACCGATTTGTGACACTGTGGCTTCCCCTCGACTGTACACTCCCTTAGCATCAACATAACGCCTGTTAATTATCGCACATCTGGCAGCCATGTGAACGATAGTATCGCCAGTGGAGAGTTTTTTCGGATCGTGAAGCCAGTTGACATAGGATTCTCTGTTACTAAACGATGTTTTGTTTTCCGTAATAAAACTAAACTGCATTAGTAAAAGAATTTTACTTTGAACCCCTGAGAAATAATAACCAAAGCGGCTGTGTTTGTAAATGGCGTAAAACAGTGAAATATATCCATTTTGCTAAGCACAAAAGAGATCATTTAAGGTTGGTATATCGACGAATGTTTTTCTATTATTTGGTTAATTACTTTCCCTATTAAGAATGTAGTAATTCCATTACAGTGCATATGTCCATTCGTTGACAAAATAAAATCGGTATTGAGAAAGACTACACATTTTGTCATTTTATTAAAGAACTCAAGGTAATTCTTTGGCAAAATAAGATCTTTTGGAATGGAGTTCATTTGATTATTATGCCTCCGAAGCACACAGGACCATTCTGTGACAACATAAGAATTTTATTCAAAACAGGCGTTTAATATCATCTCGCATTTAATTTTAAAAAGTTGTATCTAAATAGCTATCTGTATATCTATATACATACATGAACACACGTATGTATATTGTATGTATGTATAAGATGAAAATTAGTGGCGCCCCCCCCCCAATGAAATTATTCTGGATCCGCTAGCGAAGGTGATCCTAGCCTTCTTGATAAGCATTAGGATATTTGTGCTGGCTTTCCAATATATTTTATTCAAAACCTCACTTTATTCTTCGTAGTAAACAATAGGAAAGTTATTGACGTTGCTGTTGTGATCTCGTTTACGAAGTGCAGTTTCTCTTAGCAAAATGGTAGCTCTAAAGAAGATTGATAGAATGATTCTTTCACTGTGTAGCAGAGTTAGTGTTTTTTACTATTGCAAAAAAAACCTTTTAACGTATTTAATTTGGCATTTTTTCCTCTATGCAAAGTATAACATTACTGTCAAGAAAAGAATATTCTTACTATATTACTACAGATTTATCATATGAAGTTACCAAACAAGGACCTCTCGCGTATCTCTGTGTCAGCTGCATGACTGGAACTATTTTTTAAGTACTTAATGCAGAATCAGAATTACCTTCATAGTGAATAGAGCAAAGTTCCTTAGTAAGTTTTTTCTTTGGATAACTGTATAGTAATTCTGATAGTTTGTTAGTAGCTGTAGTAAACTTTAGATAAATTCTTTATGCCTCTCAGCCTTTGAACAGTTTTTTTTAGTTAATTTTCATGGAAAACACACACATTTTACACCATAGTTTATCAAGGTATCTTAATTTTTTCGTGTGAAATTTTCTGGGCGAGAACTTAGATACATATTGAGAAACTCGTATATTGCACATGTTTATACACAAAACCAACAGGCAGTATTGCCTTAAAATAGATGCTGACAATAATGTGAACCATTGATGCACTGCTTCAGGGAGGTAATTCAACTGTTTTTCAATTTATCTATTCACCTATCCTCTTGTTTAACAGTTGTTGGGAAAGAGTACGCGACGTTATCTAATGCGCAAGTTTGTTAAGAGCCCGACTCATTTTAGTGTAGTGGTAAGATTTCGTAAGTTGTAACGAGTTATCGGTTCCCAACATCAAGATTTGGTCAAATCGTACCCATAAAATGAACTAATTTACACACAAACTTGAAAAAGGCTTTGGTTCCTGCCAGGTCTTTATGCAAATATAAAGAATTATGAAATTTACTGGTCACTGTTAGCAGATCTATGGAAGTATAACTGCCACACAATAAATGTTTAATTTTTCAATTTTATAATAATTTTTTTATGTGATTTCCACGGAGATATTTTGAAAATCCGGAAAGGAATTGAACATTTTCCTCGGCAGGTCTTCATATTGGCCTAGGATGAGAAATTTGGTAAGAGCTTACCTACTACTAGGCTACAGAAGGTATTATACGGCATTCGTATTTCATTAAAAAGTACATTCATTATATATCGTCTTTTAAATTATGCCTCTCTGCTTCTGATGGAGTTACCAAAAAGGAAAAAAATAATTTTATTACGTAATTTCCTTAAAGCTAAGGGGATTTTGCATGCATACTGAAGTCACTTATAGAAAAATAGAATCATTGCTTAATATCCTTGAAGAACGGAAAAGCCTTTTTAATCCTCCTTCAAGCTATACAATAAAAAAATTCATATCCAAATATCTCTGAAATTAAAGGGGACCATTTACTTCACACGATAGTTCTAAATTCATCACGTGAGGAACTTGAACTTTTTCACAGTTGCTTGAAGAATAAAATGATTTTCAAATGCCCTTGGAGCATGAAGGAGACTTCCTATCTGAATTCGAAGTTACATATATAAAAGAAGTATTGATTCCCCCAATGTCATTAAAACTAAGGGCAAATTTTCTTCTAATACCGGAGCTATCTAAAGAATAAACTCAGTGACACGTCTTTAAATCTTGAAGCACCTTTTCACTTTAGGTAGAAGAAAATAATAATAAAAAAATATACATTCGTGAAATTGAAAGTGGTTTATCACTGTATGGTGAAGTTATGGAAAGAATAATGGCACTGACTTAGGTCCTTGAAACTGTATAAAACTTTTCGACTGCATGATGAAGTTCTTTGAAGAAAAGATTGAAACTGGAAATGAACTTTCCCTTGTATGCTAAAGTTATCTAAGGAGCGATACCTTGCTGATGCCCCTAAAATTGTAGATATAAACATTACATTTTCATATCTACGGGTTTTCATAAAAAATTATCTTCTGTCGAGAGAATGACATTAGCAAACGTCGCAATGAAAGGCAATGAGAGCGGAAACTCTTGCCATTTAGGGAAAAGTCTGATGGAAACTGAAGGAAATTCTTGAATCGATTTCGCTTTTTCCTCATTCTTAGAAACATCCTTTGTTTCCTCCCCACTTTTTCCTCCTTTTGCTGTCTTCCACGTATTCGCTGAACGAGGGTGCCAAGTTGTTCGTCCCGACGGCCTCCACATAAAGAGGTGAAAGAAAGGAACAAAAAGAAATGATTGCTCGGTGAACAGAGGCATTTTTTGACTTCTTGCTTTGCTGTTCGAGGCCCGTTATTTATAGAGGATTTTGTTTCTAATTTTATTTCCCTAAAAGGAGCTAATTGGCCTTAGGATTACGAATCTCGGTGTTTTGCAATGAATTAGATTTACTCTTGAGTTATGTTTTCCATTATTTTATAATTGCGATTTATAAAACACGAAGGATTGTGTTAGTAGTGTTTGCAACTTAAGGTACTACTAGAAAGTTATTAAGGCCTACTTTTTCTATGGTAATCAACGGTGTAATGTATAAACTTTCAATGAGATCAGTTGGTACTGTAAATTATTCGAATGGTTTGTGTGCTTTTAAATATGTTGGCTTTAAAAAAAAAAGGACGAAAACGAAACATGAAAAAGACCTTTTAATGAAGAAACCGCAGAGTGTTTGACTGTAAACACATAGAATAAAACACTTGAGGAAACCTAACTGCCAGACTATTGCTCAAACACGAGCCTTTAATTGCCCCAATCAACTGATATCGACTTTTAATTGCCTTCACCAGAGAGGTCACCTCAATATATGACACCTAGCGGCCCATCAGACCAGCAGAGAGCCTTTGGCTTCAAGAAGGGAAACAACCGCCTCTCGGACTTTCTGTCTCGACAGCATCTCCATCATGTTTGGCAAGGCTTTGGTAAGAAGAAGAAGAAATCATTTTGGGTTTCGAGTTATTTAGCTCTAGGCTTAAATTTAATTATTGGTTTTTTGAAGTGTCGTCGCATTGTTCATTCATAGAATTTATAGAATGCTTAATTTTTTCGGAGTAAAACATCGACCTATGAGGTTTTCAGTACTTCATTAACACGGCTGGAATTGGAGTCATTTATTTCATTTATCTGGAACATTATTCAATGGCTTTCAAGCGAAGTTAGTACATAACTTAGTACTACTTACAGAGAAGATAAATAATGAATGCATAAAACAGAAAAACTCTGCGTAGTTATGTCTTATAATCAAGAAAAGACCCCACCCCTCAGTGAGTCATTTTTTTCATTCATGGAAAAGTTCATGTGGAATAAATTCGTTTTAATAAAATGCAAATGAGAGAAATAGCCCCTTCATTCCTAAAACCATTCACAATTTAATTTACACACACACAAGGTGAACTTTCCTCGTTGGATTTGTTCCTTTGATATTTATACCAAGCATTTCCTAAAGTGTCACATGGCTTCTTTACTTTAACAATTCATAGTTTTCCTTTTGATTAGAAGCCTTCACTGAACATTTCGTACGAGACACTGAGCACACAAACTGCTCACCTCCCCCTACCAAAATCCAGATGCTCCTAACTTTTTATTTTCCAATTTAATCAAACAATGACCAAAATTTCATAAATACACTGTTCATGTCTAAGGTAATAATGCTTTAAATTCCTCCTTTCTCCTGTAAATGCTCACCCGTTTAATATCCAATCATTTGTATCCAGAAAATCAATTTCCAAAGTCAGGTGTTCAATGAATAGCATAATTTGTCTATTTCCAGATATATTCTGCTGTGGCTGCGATCATATTGGTCTTGTGTTTAGGCCTAGGATCGTGTGCTCCCGCTTCTTCCTCCTCCTCCTCTTCTTCCCCTTCTCTTCTTGGACACATGGCCAATAGGAGGGCAGTTGCCAAGAGATCCTATGGCGAGTCCTGTCAGGGCTTCCAGTTCAGCAAAGTCCTTTATAATAAACTGGACAAAGTGTGCGACGAGTGCACCAACATCTACCGTAAGCCTTACATTAAGGGAGAATGCAGGTAAGGGCGATGTTTCCACCTGTCTAGTGACTGTTGACAGTGAATATCCATCTTGCTAACTTTGCAATAATGTGATTCAGACAGCTTAATGAAACGTCTTGATGGCTCTGTTTTCAGGACTGACTGCTTGCAAACGATGTCTTCGAAAAGTGTCTGGACGTTCTTCTGTTTGACGCGGACGAGTATCTGTACATCAGAAGTGCTATTGCCGACTACTAATAACTCTGGTATGCTCTATGGTAAGAGATGTAAAATGTACGTAGTTGTCTTATGTCGTATATCTTAATTGAACAATCTGTGTAAGCGTAAGAATGATTCAACACTTGAAATATAAGAAATGCTTTTCAATCCTTAAATCTTCTACAGGTTTCAAGAGTTATTTTGATAAATGTACAAATGAAACTTCTTTTATGACTGAGAATTGTGTTCCTTTGGCTTAATGTGCAATGGGAGTTCGATGTGAGGGAATTAACTTAGAGATAAGCACACTTTAATGTGATTTGTTTTCTGATTTTCTTCTTTGCAGGACCGATTTGTGACATTGTGGCTTCCCCTCGACTGTACACTTCCTTAGCATCAACAGAACGTCTGTTAATTATCGCACATCTGGCAGCCATGTGAACGCATCGCCAGTGGAGAACTTTTTCAAATCGTGAAGCCAGTTGACATAGGATTCTCTGTTACAAAACGATGTCTTGTTTTCCGTAATAAAACTAAACTGCATTAATAAAAGAATTTTACTTTGAACCCCTGAGAAATAGTAACCAACGCGGCTGTGTTTGTAAATGGCGTAGAACAGTGAAATATATCCATTTTGCTAAGCACAAAAAAGATAATTTAAGGTTGGTATATCGACGAATGTTTTTCTATTATTTGGTTAATTACTTTCCCTATGAAGAATGTATTAATTCCATTACAGTGCATATGCCCATTCTTTGACAAAATAAAATCGGTATTGAGAAAGACTACACATTCTATCATTTTATTAAAGAACTGAAGGTAATTCTTTGGCAAAATAAGATCTTTTGGAATGGAGTTCATTTGATTATTATGCCTCCGAAGCACACAGGACCATTCTTTGACAACATAAGAATTTTATCAAAATAGGCGCTCAATATCATCTCGCATTTAATTTGAAAAAGCTGTATCTATATAGCTATCTATATAGCTATATATATATATATATATATATATATATATATATATATATATATATATTATATATATATTATATACATACATACATGAACACACGTATGTATATTGTATGTATGTATAATATGAAAATTGGTGGCCTCCCCCAATGAAATTATTCTGGATCCGCTAGCGAAGGTGACCCTAGCCATCTTGATAAGCAATAGGATATTTGTGCTGACTTTCCAATAAATTTTATTCAAAGCCTCATTTTATTCTTCCTGGTAAACAATAGGTGAAGCTATTGACGTTGCTGTTGTGATCTCGCTTAGGAAGTGTAGTGTCTCTTAGCATAATGGTAGCTCTAAAGAAGATTGACAGAATGATTCTTGAACTGTGTAGCAGAGTTAGTGTTTTTTATTATTGCAAACAAAACCTTTTAACGTATTTGATTTGGCATTTTTTCCTCTATGCAAAGTATGACATTACTGTCAAGAAAAGAATATTCTTCGAAATGACTGAAAGTCTTGCATTTGGCAGCTATAAAGTGGCATTGATATCTTAATCTATTACTACAGATTTATCATATGAAGTTACCAAACGAGAACCTCTCGCGTATCTCTGTGGCAGCTGCATGACTGTAACTATTTTTTAAACACTTAATGCAGAATCAGAATTACCTTTATGGTGAACAGAGCAAAGTTCCTTAGTAAGTTTTTTCTTTGGATAACTGCATAGTAATTCTGATAGTTTGTTAGTAGCTGTAGTAAGATTTAGATAAATTCTTTATGCCTCTCAGCCTTTGAACACAGTTTTTTTTTTAAATTTCATGTAAAACACACACTTTTTACACCATAATTTATCAAAGTATCTTAAATTTCTCGTGTGAAATTTTCTGGGCGAGAACTTAGATACATATTGAGAAACTCGTATACTATACATGTTTATAAACAAAACCAACAGGCAGTATTGCCTTAAATTAGATGCTGACAATAATAACCTTTTTTGGGGAAGTGAACCATTGATGCACTGCTTCAGTGGGTGATGATTGAACCATTGATTGCAACAAAGGCGAAGGTGAATAGCAGGGAGGTAATTCAACTGTTTTTCAATTTATCTATTCACCTATCCTCTTGTTTAACAATTGTTGGGAAAGAGTACGTGACGTTATCTAATGCGCAAGTTGGTTAAGAGCCCATGACTCATTTTAGTGTAGTGGTAAGATTTCGTAATTTGTAACGAGTTATCGGTTCCCAACGTAAAGATTTGGTCAAATCGTACCCATAAAATGAACTTATTTACACACAATGAACTTGAAAAAGGCTTTGGTTCCTGCCAGGTCTTTATGCAAATATAAAGAATTATGAAATTTACTGGTCTCTGGTAGCAGCTCTATGGAAGTATAACTGCCACACAATAAATGTTTAATTTTTCAATTTTATAACAATTTTTTTAAGTGATTTCTACGAAAATATTTTGAAAATCCGGAAAGGAATTGAACATTTTCATCGGCAGGTCTTCATATTGGCCTAGGAGGAGAAATTTGGTAAGAGGTTACCTACTACTAGGCTACAGAAGGTATTATACGGCATTTGTATTTCATTAAAAACTACATTCATCATATAACGTCTTTTAAAATATGCCTCTCTTCTTCTGACGAAGTTACCAAAAAGGAAAAAATGATTTTATTCCGTAATTTCCTTAAAGCTAAGGGGATTTTGCATGCATACTGAAGTTACTTATAGAAAAATAGAATCATTGCTTAATATCCTTGAAGAACGAAGAAGCCTTTTTAATCTTCCTCCAAGATGTTCAATATAAAATAAATCATATCCAAATGTCTCTGAAATTAAAGGGGACCATTTACTTCACACGATAGTTCTAAATTCATCACTTGATGAACTTGAACCTTTTCACAGTTACTTAAAGAATAAAATGATTTTCAAATGTCCTTGGAGCATGAAGGAGCCTTCTTATCTTAAACTAAGATATATATATAATATATATATATAGTATATATATATATACATATATATATATATATATATATATATATAGTATTAATTCCCAGTGTCATTAAAACTAAGGGCAAATTTTCTTCTACTACCGGAGCTATCTAAAGAATAAACTCAGTGACACGTCTTTGAATCTTGAAGCACCTTTTCACTTTAGGTAGAAGAAAATAATAATAAAAAAATATACATTCGTGAAACTGAAAGTGGTTTATCATTGTATGGTGAAGTTATGGAAAGAATAAAGGCACTGACTTAGGTCCTTGAAACTGTCTAAAACTTTTCGACTGCATGATGAAGTTCTTTGAAGAAAAGGTTGAAACTGGAAATGCACTTTCCCTTGTATGCTAAAGTTATCTAAGGAGCGATTCCTTGCCAATGCCCCTAAAATGGTAGATATAAACATTACATTTTCATGTCTACGGGTTTTCATAAAAAATTATCTTCCTGTCGAGAGAATGGCATTACCAAACGTCGCAATGAAAGGCAATGAGAGGGGAAACTTTTGCCTAAGTTGAGGAAAAGTCTGATGGAAATTGAAATAAATTCTTGAATCAATTTCCATTTTTCCTCATTCTTAGAAACATCCTTTTGTTTCCTCCCCACTTTTTCCTCCTTTTGCTGTCTTCCACGTATTCGCTAAAGGAGGGCGCTAAAGAGGTGAAAGAAAGGAATGCAAAGGAATGATTGCTCGGTGAGCAAAGGCATTGTTTTGGCTTCTTGCTTTGCTGTTCGAGGCCCGTTATTTATAGAGGATTTTGTTTCTAATTTTATTTCCCTACAAGGAGCTAATTGGTCTTAGGGTTACGAATCTCGGTGTTTTGCAATGAATTAGAGTTTACTCTTTATTTATGCTTTCCGTTATTTTGTAATTGCGATTTATAAAACACGGATTGTGTTAGTAGAGCTTGCAGCTTAAGGTACTACGGGAAAGTTATCAAGGCCTACTTTTTCTATGGTAACCAACGGTGTAATGTATCAACTTTCAGTGCGATCTGTCGCTACTGTAAATTATTCGACTGGTTTGTTTGCTTTTAAATACGTTAGCTTTAAAAAAAAAAAGGACGAAAACGAAACATGAAAAAGACCTTTTAATGAAGCAACCGCAGAGTTTGACTCCAAGCACACAGAATAAAACACTTGGAGGAAACTAACTGCCAGACTATTGCTCAAACACGAGCCTTAATTGTCCCAATCAACTGATAAGGACTTTTAATTGGCGTCACAAGTGAGGTCGCCTCCATATAAGGACACTTGGCGACACATCTGACCAGCAGAGAGCCTTTGGCTTCAAGAAGGGAAACAACCGCCTCTCGTCTCTTCTCGACAGCATCTCCACCATGTCTGGCAAGGCTTTGGTAAGAAGAAAGAGAAGAAGAAGAAGAAGAAATTTTTCTGGGTTTCGAGTTATTTAGCTCTAGGCTTAAATTTAAAGGGACGTGCTCTGATAATTATTGTTTTTTTTGAAGGGTCGTCGCATTGTTCATTCATAGAATTTATAGAAAGCTTGATTTTTTACGAGTAAAACATCGACCTACGAGGTTTTCAGTACTTCATTAACACAGCTGGAATTGGAGTCATTTATTTCATTTATCTGGAACATTATTCAATGGCTTTTAAGCGAAGTTAGTACATAACTTAGTGCTATTTACAGGGAAGATAGACAATGAATGTATAAAACAGAAAAAATCTTGCTTAGTTATGTCTTATAGTCTAAGAAAAGACACCCCACAGAGTCATTTTATTCATTCATGGAAAAGTTCATGTGGAATAAATTCGTTTTAATAAAATACAAATTATAGAAATAGCCCCTCCATTCCTAAAACCGTTCATAATTTAATTTACACACACAAGCTGAGCTTTCGTCGTTGGATTTGTTCCTTTGATATTTATACCAAGCATTTCCGAAAGTGTCACATGGCTTCTTTATTTTAGCAATTCATAGTTTTCCTTTTGATTACAAGCCTTCACTGAACATTTCGTACGAGACACTGAGCACACAAACTGCTCACCTTCCCCTACCAAAATCCAGATGCTCCTAACTTTTTATTTTCCAAATTAATCAAACAATGACCAAAACTTCACAAATACACTGTTCATGTATAACGTAATAATGCTTTAAATTCCTCCTTTCTCCTCTAGATGCTCACCTGGTTAATATCCAATCATTTGTATCTAGAAAATCAATTTCCAAGTCAGGTGTCCAATCGATAGCATAATTTGTCTTTTTCCAGATATATTCAGCTGTAGCTGGGATTATTTTGGTGTTGTGTTTAGGCCTAGGATCGTGTGCTCCCGCTTCCTCTTCCTCCTCCTCTTCTTCCCCTTCTCATCTTGGACACATGGCCAATAGGAAAGTAGTTGCCAAGAGATCGTACGGCGAGTCCTGTCAGGGCTTCCAGTTCAGCAAAGTCCTTTATAATAAACTGGACAAAGTGTGCGACGAGTGCACAAACCTCTACCGTAAGCCTTACATTAAGGGAGAATGCAGGTAAGGGCGATGTTTCCACTTGTCTAGTAACTGTTGACAGTGAATATCCATCTTGCTAACTTTGCAATAATGTGATTCAGGCAGCTTAATGAAACGTCTTAATGGCTCTGTTTTCAGGACTGACTGCTTCGTAAACGATGTCTTTGAAAAGTGTCTGGACGTTCTTCTGTTTGACGCGGACGAGTATCTGTACATCAGAAGTGCTATTGCCGACTACTAAGAACTCCGGTATGCTCTATGGTAAGAGATGTAAAATGTACGTAGTTGTCTTATGTCGTATATCTCAATTGAACAATCTGTGTAAGCGTAAGAATGATTCAACATTTGAAATATAAGAAATGCTTTTCAGTCCTTAAATCTTCTACGGGTTTCAAGAGTTATTTTGATAAATGTACAAATGAAATTTCTTTTACGTCCGAGAATTGTGTTCCTTTGGCTTAATGTGCAATGGGAAGTTCGATGTGAGGGAATTAACTTAGAGATAAGCACAATTTTAATGTGATTTGTTTTCTGTTTTTCTTCTTTGCAGGACCGACTTGTGACGCTATAGCTTCCCTCGACTGTACACTCCCTTAGCATCAAGAGAAAGCCTGTTAATTATCGTACATCAGCCAACTATGTGAGAGTGTTACCAGTGGAGAGTTTTTTCAAATCATGAAGCCAGTTGACGTAGGATTCTCTGTTACTAAACGATGTCTTGTTTTCCGTAATAAAATTAAACTGCATTAACAAAAGAATTTTACTTTGAACCCCTGAGAAATAATAACCAACGTGGCTGTGTTTGTAAATGGCGTAAAACAGTGAAATATATCCATTTTGCTGAGCACAAAAGAGATCATGTAAGGTTGGTATGTCGACGAATGTTTTTCTATTATTTGGTTAATTACTTTCCCTATTAAGAATGTAATAATTCCATTACAGTGCATATGCCCATTCTTTGACAAAATAAAATCGGTATTGAGAAAGATTGCACATTCTATTATTTTATTAAAGAACTCAAGGTAATTCTTTGGCAAAATAAGATCTTTTGCAATGGAGTTCATTTGATTATTATGCCTCCGAAGCACACAGGACCATTCTTTGACAACATGAGAATTTTATTCAAAACAAGCGCTCAATATCATCTCGCATTTAATTTGAAAAAGTTGTATCTATATAGCTATCTATCTATATATCTATATACATACATACATGAACACACGTATGTATATTGTATGTATGTATAGTATGAAAATTGGTGCCCTGCCCCAATGAAATTTTTCTGATCCGCTAGTGAAGGTGACCCTACCTCTTCTTGATAAGCAATAGGATATTTGTGCTGGCTTTCCAATATATTTTATTCAAAACCTCACTTTATTCTTCCTGGTAAACAATAGGTGAAGCTATTAACGTTGCTGCTGTGATCTCGCTTAGGAAGTGTAGTGTCTCTTAGCAAAATGGTAGCTCTAAAGAAGATTGACAGAATGACTCTTGAACTGTGTAGCAGAGTTAGTGTTTTTTATTATTGCAAACAAAACCTTTTAACGTATTTGATTTGGTATTTTTTCCTCTATGCAAAGTATGACATTACTGTCAAGTAGAGAATATTCTTCGAAACGACTAAGAGTCTTGCATTTGGCAGCTATAAAGTGGTATTGATATCTTAATCTGTTCCTACAGATTTATCATATGAAGTTACCAAACAAGGACCTCTCGCGTATCTCTGTGGCAGTTGCATGACTGGAACTATTTTTTAAACACTTAATGCAGAATCAGAATTACCTTCATGGTGAATAGTGCAAAAGTTCCTTAGTAAGTTTTTTCTTTGGATAACTGCATAGTAATTCTGATAGTTTGTTAGCATCTGTAGTAAGCTTTAGATAAATTCTTTATGCCTCTCAGTCTTTGAACTGTTTTTTTTTTTAATTTTCATGGAAAACACACACATTTTCCACCATAGTTTATCAAGGTATCTTAATTTTCTCGTGTGAAATTTTCTGGGCAAGAACTTAGATACATATTGAGAAACTCGTATACTGTAAATGTTTATACACAAAACCAACAGGCAGTATTGCCATAAACTAGATGCTGACAATAATAACCTTCTTTGGGGATGTGAACCTTTGATGCACTGCTTCAGGGAGGTAATTCAACTGTTTTTTAATTTATCTAGTCACCTTTCCTGTTGTTTAACGATTGTTGGGGAAGAGTACTTGACGTTATCTAATGCGCAAGTTGGTTAAGAGCCCATGACTCATTTTAGTGTAGTGGTAAGATTCCGTAAGTTGTAACGAGTTATCGGTTCCCAACATAAAGATTTGGTCAAATCGTACCCATAAAATGAACTTATTTACACACAATAAACCTGCAAAAGGCTTTGGTTCCTGCCAGGTCTTTATGCAAATATAAAGAATTATGAAATTTGCCGGTCACTGTTAGCAGATCTATGGAAGTATAACTGCCACACAGTAAATGTTTAGTTTTTCAATTTTATAAAAATTTTTTTAAGTGATTTCCACGAAAATATTTTGAAAATCCGGAAAGGAATTGAACATTTTCCTCGGCAGGTCTTCAAATTGGCCTAGGAGGAGAAATTTGGTAAGAGGTTACCTACCGCTAGGCTACAAAAGGTATTATAAAGCATTTGTATTTCATTGAAAAGTACATTCATCATATAAAGTGTTTTAAAATATGCCTCTCTGCTTCTTGATGAAGTTATCAAAAAGGAAAAAATAATTTTATCACGTAATTTCCTTAAAGCTAAGGGGATTTTGCATGCATACTGAAGTTCCTTATAAAAAATAAATTAATTGTTTAATATCCTTGAAGAACGAAAAAGCCTTTTAACCCTCCTTCAAGCTATAAAATAAAAATATATTATATCCAAATATCTCTGAAATTAAAGGGGATCATTTACTTTACACAATAGTTCTGAAATCATCTCCTGATGAACTTTTTCACAGTTACTTAAAGAATAAAATGATTTTCAAATGTCCTTGGAGCATGAAGGAGCCTTCCTATCTTAAACCGAAGTTATATATATATAAAAGTATCAATTCTCTCAATGTCATTAAAACTAAAGTCAAATTTTCATTATCTAATACCGGAGCTATCTAAAGAATTAACTCACTGACACGTCTTTGAATCTTGAAGCGCCTTTTCACTATAGGTAAAAGAAAATAATAATAAAAAAATATACATTTGTGAAACTGAAAGTGGTTTATCATTGTATGGTGAAGTTATCGAAAGAATAAAGGCACTGACCTAGGTCCTTGAAACTGTATAAAACTTTTCGACTGTATGATGAAGTTCTTTGAAGAAAAGATTGAAACTGGAAATGCACTTTCCCTTGTATCTAAGGAGTGATTCCTTGCTATTGCCCCTAAAATGGTAGATAATAAACATTACATTTTCATGTCTACGGGTTTTCATAAAAAATTAGCTTCCTGTCGAGAGAATGACATTAGCAAACGTCGCAATGTAAGGCAATGAGAGGGGAAACTTGTGCCATTTAAGGAAAAGTCTGCTGGAAACTGAAGGAAATTCTTGAATCGATTTCGCTTTTTCCTCATTCTTAGAAATATCCTTCTGTTTCCTCCCCACTTTTTCCTCCTTTTGCTGTCTTCCACGTATTCGCTAAAGGAGGGCGCTAAGTTGTTCGTCCCGACGGCCTCCACATAAAGAGGTGAAAGAAAGGAATAAAAAGGAATGATTGCTCGGTGAACAAAGGCATTGTTTTGACTTCTTGCTTTGCTGTTCGAGGACCGTTATTTATAGAGGATTTTGTTTCTAATTTTATTTTCCTACAAGGAGCTAATTGGCCTTAGGGTTACGAATCTCGGTGTTTTGCAATAAATTAGAGTTTACTCTTGAGTTATGTTTTCCATTATTTTATAATTGCGATTTTATTAAACACGAAGGATTGTGTTAGTAGTGCTTGCAACTTAAGGTACTACGGGAAAGTTACCAAGGCCTACTTTTTCTATGGTAACCAACGGTGTAATGTATAAACTTTCAATGCGATCAGTCGCTACTGTAAATTATTCGAATGGTTTGTGTGCTTTTAAATACGTTAGCTTTAAAAAAAAAAAAGGACGAAAACGAAACATGAAAAAGGCCTCTTAATGAAGAAACCGCAGAGTGTTTGACTCCAAGCACATAGAATAAAACACTTGGAGGAAACCTAACTGCCAGACTATTCCTCAAACACGAGCCTTAATTGCCCCAATCAACTGATATCGACTTTTAATTGCCTTCACCAGAGAGGTCACCTCCAATATAAGGACACTAAGCGGCACATCAGACCAGCAGAGAGCCTTTGGCTTCAAGAAGGGAAACAACCGCCTCTCGTCTTTCCCACTTTCTGGACTCCTCTGTCTCGACAGCCTCTCCACCATGTTTGGCAAGGCTTTGGTAAGAGGAAGAAAAGAAGAAAGAATCTTACTGGGTTTCGAGTTATTTAGCTCTAGGCTTAAATTTACAGGGACGTGCTCTGATAATTATTTGAAGGGTCGCCGCATTGTTCATTCATAGAATTTATAGAAAGCTTGATTTTTTTGAGTAAAACATTGACCTGTGAGGTTTTCAGTACTTCATTAACACGGCTGGAATTGGAGTCATTTATTTCATTTATCTGGAACATTATTCAGTGGCTTTCAAGCAAAGTTAGTACATAACTTAGTACAATTTACAGAGAAGATAAATAATGAATTTACAAAAGAAAAGAACTCTTGCGTAGTTATGTCTCATAATCTAAGAAAAGACACCCCACAGAGTCATTTTATTCATTCATGGTAAAGTTCATGTGGAATAAATTCGTTTTAATAAAATGCAAATGAGAGAAATAGCCCCTTCATTCCTAAAACCATTCACAATTTAATTTACACACACACAAGGTGAACTTTCCTCGTTGGATTTGTTCCTTTGATATTTATACCAAGCATTTCCTAAAGTGTCACATGGCTTCTTTACTTAGCAATTCATAGTTTTCCTTTTGATTAGAAGCCTTCACTGAACATTTCGTACGAGACACTGAGAGCACACAAACTGCTTACCTCCCCCTACCAAAATCCAGATGCTCCTAACTTTTTATTTTCCAATTTAATCAAACAATGACCAAAACTTCACAAATACACTGTTCATGTATAAGGTAATAATGCTTTAAATTCCTCCTTTATCCTGTAAATGCTCACCCGGTTAATATCCAATCATTTGTATCTAGAAAATCAATTTGCAAAGTCAGGTGTCCAATCGATAGCATAATTTGTCTTTTTCCAGATATATATTCTGCTGTGGCTGCGATCATTTTGGTCTTGTGTGTAGGCCTAGGAGCGTGTGCTCCCGCTTCTTCCTCCTCCTCCTCTTCCTCCCCTTCTCTTCTTGGACACATAGCCAATAGGAGGGCAGTTGCCAAGAGATCCTACGGCGAGTCCTGTCAGGGCTTCCAGTTCAGCAAAGTCCTTTATAATAAACTGGACAAAGTGTGCGACGAGTGCACAAACCTCTACCGTAAGCCTTACATTAAGGGAGAATGCAGGTAAGGGCGATGTTTCCACTTGTCTAGTAACTGTTGGCAGTGAATACCTACATAGTTGGGTAAATGCGTTGTCTTCTTCTTGCTAACTTTGCAATAATGTGATTCAGACAGCTTAATGAAACGTCTTAATGGCTCTGTTTTCAGGACTGACTGCTTCGTAAACGATGTCTTCGAAAAGTGTCTGGACGTTCTTCTGTTTGACGCGGACGAGTATCTGTACATCAGAAGTGCTATTGCCGACTACTAATAACTCTGGTATGCTCTATGGTAAGAGATGTAAAATCTACATAGTTGTCTTATGTCGTATATCTTAATTGAACAATCTGTGTAAGCGTAAGAATGATTCAATATTTGAAATATAAGAAATGCTTTTCAATCCTTAAATCCTCTACGGGTTTCAAGAGTTATTTTGATAAATGTACAAATGAAACTTCTTTTACATACGAGAATTGTGTTCCTTTGGCTTAATGTGCAATGGGAAGTTCGATGTGAGGGAATTAACTTAGAGATAAGCATACTTCAATGTGATTTGTTTTCTGTTTTTCTTCTTTGCAGGACCGATTTGTGACACTGTGGCTTCCCCTCGACTGTACACTCCCTTAGAATCAACAGACCGCCTGTTAATTATCGCACATCTGGCAGCCATGTGAACGATTGTATAGCCAGTGGAGAGCTTTTTCAAATCGTGAAGCCAGTTGACATAGGATTGTTTGTTACTAAACGATGTCTTGTTTTCCGAAATAAAATTAAACTGCACTAACAAAAGAATTTTACTTTGAACCCTTGAGAAATAATAACCAACGCGGCTGTGTTTGTAAATGGTGTAAAACAGTGAAATATATCCATTTTGCTAAGCACAAAAGAGATCATTTAAGGTTGGTATATCGACGAATGTTTTTCTATTATTTGGTTAATTACTTTCCCTATTAAGAATATAATAATTCCATTACAGTGCATATGCCCATTCTTTGACAAAATAAAATCGGTATTAAGAAAGATTACACATTCTATCATTTTATTAAGAAACTCAAGGTAATCGTTTGGCAAAATAAGATCTTTTGGAATGGAGTTCATTTGATTATTATGCCTCCGAAGCACACAGGACCATTCTTTGACAACACAAGAATTTCATTCAATATTGGCGGTCAATATCATCTCGCATGTAATTTTAAAAAGCTGTAAGTATCTATACAGCTATCTATCCATCTATGTATATTCTATATATATACATGCACCCATACACACATACGTATACGTGTATTTATAACCACACATATATATTTTTATATACATATATATAATTTATATATAAGTTATACAATACGTATATATATATATATATTCTACAAATATTTTCATACAACGTATTATTATACTTAATAAACTAGTTTGTGTTTCATAAATATTCATCAGTATTATGTGAACGTTCGTAATTTGTTATGTAGACGACCTTGGGAAAGGAGCACAGTATTCCAAATAATTCCCGCACCTCATTATCATAATTACGGTCACATTTCTCTCTCTCTCTCTCTCTCTCTCTCTCTCTCTCTGTTAGTTGTTGCTACCATCACCAACATCCTATCTTTCCAGTGTTATTTTTAACCTTACATTATCATTTATAATTAGCCTCACTTTACATCCCCCAAACGCAATTTGCGCTAAGTTCGTTTGCCAAGAGAATGGTGAGCGATGTACATATGTATGTATATACATACATTTATACATCTGTCACCATTCTCTTGGCACATGAAATTACTGCAAATGTATTTTTTGGAAGATGAATATACACACACACACACACACACATATATATATATATATATATATATATATATATATATATATATATATTATATATATATATATATACTGTATATATAGATAGATAGGTAGATAGATAGATAGATAGATGAAACCCCAACAAGTCATGGGCCTGGGTCTGCCAAGCAATATAAAATCCTCAATTTTAGGACTCAGAAGCTTGCACAAGACCTTTAGATCAGATGTGAGCAGCAATGAGCATACAATAGCCCAGAGTCAGTCTATTCCCAACAATGTTATTCTTTCTCTATGCACTGATGCACTTAAAGGAAAGCGTCGAAGAAAGTAATGTATTTAAAGGAAAGGGGAGAGAGGGTTGTGGAAAGTAATACTAAGTGGCAACTTGAGAACAACACTCGTCCAGTACAAAAATAAAAAAGTCGCACGACTTTTGCTGCATACTGTACCTAAGGAGCGAATACATGAAAATAATGTGCGTAAGGGTAAGATCTGAGTAAAATAATCATCTTAATAGATGAGCGGAGAAAATGACGCACCTAAAGGAAAGAGAGGAGGTAAATAATGCACATAAAGGAAAGAGTTAAGGAAAATAATGTACATAAAGGAAAGAGTTAAGGAAAATAATGTACATAAAGGAAAGCGTTAAGGAAAATAATGCACATAAAGGAAAGAGTTAAGGAAAATAATGCACATAAAGGAAAGTGTTAAGGAAAATAATGCACATAAAGGAAAGAGTTAAGGAAAATAATGCACGTAAAGGAAAGTGTTAAGGAAAATAATGCACGTAAAAGAAAGAGTTAAGGAAAATAATGCACGTAAAGGAAAGCGTTAAGGAAAATAATGCACGTAAAGGAAAGAGTTAAGGAAAATAATGCACATAAACGAAAGCGTTAAGGAAAATAATGTACATAAAGGAAAGAGTTAAGGAAAATAATGCACGTAAAGGAAAGCGTTAAGGAAAATAATGCACGTAAAAGGAAGAGTTAAGGAAAATAATGCACATAAACGAAAGCGTTAAGGAAAATAATGTACATAAAGGAAAGAGTTAAGGAAAATAATGCACGTAAAGGAAAGCGTTAAGGAAAATAATGTACATAAAGGAAAGAGTTAAGGAAAATAATGCACGTAAAGGAAAGAGTTAAGGAAAATAATGGACATAAAGGAAAGAGTTATGAAAATAATGCACGGAAAGAGTTAAAGGAAAAAAGGAAAGAGTTAAGGAAAATAATGCACGTAAAGGAAAGAGTTAAGGAAAATAATGGACATAAAGGAAAGAGTTAAGGAAAATAATGCACATAAAGGAAAGAGTTAAGGAAAATAATGCACATAAAGGAAAGAGTTAAGGAAAATAATGCACATAAAGGAAAGCGTTAAGGAAAAAAATAATGCATCTATGGAAAGAGTTAGAAATAATGTATATATAATAACGACGAAACAAGGACGAGGGAACTAACGTACCTAAGGAAAGAGTCGATGAGAATAATGAATATCCTTCAGGAACTTGTCAGTAAAACAATGTTCCTGGGACAGGCATTGAGGAAAATAATGCACCTAAAAAGGTAAGTGTTGAGGAAAATGATGTTTCTCAGGAAATTGTTGAGGGAAAGAGAAGGACACTTTCCCTCAACAATTTCCTGAGAAACATTATTATTATTATTATTATTATTATTATTATTATTATTATTATTATTATTATTATTTAGTTAAGGTACATTTCCTGGAAGAAGTTATATGTCGAGAATATTATAACGGAATCCTTGATCAGTAATAACGTATTAATTAAATGAAAACTCTGTACAAAATCTCGAAAGTTTTTCACAATATTATCAAATCACCTTCTCATATTATCCATTTATTCGCGAAGCTGGAACTTCTGCGTGACTTTGACACGTAAACAGCATTGATGAGTATCGATCTGATGACTATTAATAACATCCACTTTTCATATGTCAACACAACCTCACCCTCACCCCATCCCCGTGGGTGGGGATAGGGGGTGGGTGGAAGGAAGTCTCCCGCATTTGCGAAATGAATAAAGCCCCTATAGAGAATAATTACTGATAGCCGTGACATACGTAAACCAGTTAGCAAAATGAATATAATTAATTAAATTAATCCCTCTTCTTTTAGTACTATAGAGAGCTTGGCCTAGCCATTTGTTTTCTTATTCCGCAGGACATTTTTCTTTCGCAGGGACTCGATTCTCGATCTTCGAGAGCAAGAAGACCAACTGACGGAGATGAACAGATTTCACTTCATTACGAATTCGCTATTTGGCAATCATCGCCGTCTGGTTCCACCAGCATTTCCCGCTATAAAAGTTGGTAGCTCTGGTTAGAGCTAGCAAAGAGCTCACAGGTTTGGTAAGAGGAAGTTATAAGGGCGAAGAATCAACGAGGGAAGAAGAGCAACAGTTTTAGGAATATAAACCGCTGGCAATCGTATCCTCCCGTCCGCCATATTTGCTTCGAGAGATTCCGACGACGATGTTTTCCAAAAACTTGGTGAGTGTTGGTGTCGATTTTATGAGTTTACAGACATCACTTGGACTGTTTCTACGTCTGTGTTTGTATGCAAGCAAACGTTCGAATTGTTATCTTGTAGTACCAAAAGCAGATTATTAACATATTAGGTTACTACTTTTTCAAGAATATAATATAGAAATAATATCGTTATGAGCCTAATGTTCAGACCAACTTACTGACAGAGATGCCGATTAAGGATCTAAGTTAGTTTTATGATTAGATAATAAAAATTAATGAATAATATAATTAAAAAATTACTATTATTAATTAAATTAATGAATAATATCATTAAGTAATTACTGTTATTAATTACTATTATAAACTGATATTAATGTTAATTTCTGCCGCTTATTCCGGGCCCCGGACGAAATTTCATAGATTCTTGAACTTCCTCCGCGCGTCGAGTCTGCGGTTTTAATCATCTATTGGATAACAACAGGTTACGTTCAGTTCAGTAAATATTGACAGAAATGAATAATAAATAATGGTCGTATGAGTAGTGAGTGTGAACACAGAAGTGCGTTGTTAAACCAAGAAAGGTAACAAAAATGCGTAGTTAAAAGGGAAGGTCACCAAAATGCGTTGTTAAAAGGGAAGGTCACTAAATGCGTTGTTAACAAGGAAATGTAACAAAAATGTGTTGTTAAAAGGGAAGATCACAAAAATCCGTTGCTAAAAAGGAAAGGTTACAAAAATCCTTTGTTGAAAGAGGACACAAAAATCCGTTGATAAAAAGGAAAGGTCACAAAAATGCGTTGTTACCAAGGGAAAGTCGCAAAAATCCGTTGAAAAAAAGGAAAGGTCCCAAAAATGCTTTGTTGAAAGAGGTCACAAAAGTCCGTTGATAAAAAGGAAAGGTCACAAAAATGCATTGTCAAAAAGGCAAGGTCACAAAAATGCGTTGTCAACAAGGAAAGGTCACAAAAATGCGTTGTTAACAAGAGGTCACAAATATCCGTTGATAAAAAGAAAATGTCACAAAAATGCATTTTTAACATGAAAAGTCACAAAAAAAAAGTCTAACGTCATAAGAATAAAGATGAAGTTTCTTCTCCACACAAAATAATACAGCCAACAGAGGAACTACAGAAACCAGTAAATGGCAGATAGCGGCTGTTTGGAAGAGAGACAAAAACAACCATTCGATCCTGCCCAGTTAACCAATTTGCAACGTACCATGAGCAGTGATGCTCGATGGAGACCTTCGTATTCATTATCGGCGTTCTCACAATGACGATGATAAACTTTTAAGACAGAAAATGACGATGAGAACATTAGGAAAAATTAATTGATTGGATTGTTACGGAAAGCACAAAAAACAAAAAAGCGATGTAGATTTCGAGCCTGTGGCCATACAGTCTGAAGCAGTGATGCCGAAGTCACCTTTATAAATACTTTAGGACCAGTTAGTTATTTTCTGCTCTGGTAGATTATTATTCATTTCGGTAAATTATTATTAATTTCTGTCATTATTTATTTAACCGAACTTAAGCTGTTGTTATCCAATAGATGATCGGAACCGCAGACTTGAAGCGCAGATGAAATTAAAAAATCTATGAAACACCTTGTGAATCTAGATTACTTTGTGGCTGTTTTGCTAGACCAGTGGTTGATGTGAGTTAGTAAAAGTATCATTAAAAACTGCACTTGTCGAAAACGATTATTATTAGTTTTGACAAGGTTCTTATTTCTCACAAATCTTGACGCTGTTACGGCCTGAATGGTTGGACAGTCAAAAACGAATATCATTAGTTTTAACAAGACTCTTATTTCTCACAAATCTTGACGCTGTTAGGCCTGAATGGTTGGACCAGTAATAATAATAATAATAATAATAATAATAATAATAATAATAATAATAATAATAATAATAATAAAACAAATTGGGTAATACTCAAGTGGTATATTGCTAAATTTTGTAAGATTTTTTTCTTAAGCTTAATCTTGATAATTTTAGGCTAGTATTGTTTGATAGTTGGTTAGCAAAACATGCCTCAAAGTCATATGCAATAATGATTAATTTTTTTTTTGTGAAAGAATAACATTCTCTCAGCCTTTTATGATGAGCGGCATTGTGAAAACTATATATATATATATATATATATATATATATATATATATATATATATATATATATATATATATATATATATATATATATATATATATATATATATATATATATACTGTATATATATATATATATATATATATATATATATATATATATATATATATATATATATATACTGTATATATATATGTGTGTATAAATAAGCATATATATATATATATATATAAATATATAAATATATATATATATATATATATATATATATATATATATATATATATATATATATATATATATATATATATATATATAGATGGAATTATATAATAAAGTATTTATAGATGGAATAATAAAGTATTTATTAACTCCATCAACATTGATCATTATTGACGATTATGATGAATTAACTTCTTTAGTCATCACAGCTTCAACATCACTATCATCTTCGCTATAATGGTGGCGAATAAGTCCTTTCTAATATCTATTTGTTATATTAATTTTTTATTCATGTAGTTATCTAGAAAAATTTAAGGGGCGAATTTCAATGTTTGTAATCATCTTCATCATTGTCATAAATCTGGTAAACAAATTCCGCCTTATGCCACCCTGCTAAATTATCTATCAATCAATCCACTGACAAAACCTGATATAATCATTCTTAATTATTTGCCATTTTTTGTTATTAGATCTGGACAGCCATCTTCCTGGGCGCTCTCTTGCAACTGGGCAGCATCGGCCTAGTGGCTTCGCGGTCAGCAGACGGTCTAGCCCGGATAGAGAAGCTTCTGGCTTCCTCTTCGTCTTCCCTGACCTCGTCTGACCTGGCGGCCACCGATGACCTCGCCGTCAATAAGAGGGCCATCTTCGACCCGACTTGCAAGGGCATCTTCGACAGGGGGCTCCTGAAGAAGCTGGAGAAAGTGTGCGAGGATTGCTACAACGTCTATCGCAAACCCTACGTTGGGGTGGAATGCAGGTAAATGAGATAATGGCGCTTTTTCTCTCTGAGATGAATAGAAAATGTCTGGTTTTCACGGTCTGTACAAACATTGAAGTCCTGGATGACAAGATTAAAGGCATATCAGTGTTACACAACAGGATAGGTTTCCCAACTTCGAATAATGACTTCTTTCAAATGAATGCCTATTCTTTGGAAGCTTGAATTTCAAGTTAAAGGCCCCTGTAGGCTTGTTCCATATGAACAGGCGTTTATCTTCTGAATAATAATAATAATAATAGTAATAATTCACATTTAAGAAACAGGCTTTAATAAATGGAGCTCCACGTGAACTGAATGTTCAAGGGTAAATATTCCCTGACAATTACCCTGTGATGTCAGAAGAAAGAGAGCATTTTTCCTTATTTACTGTAACTCAGTAGGCTTCCTAAAGGGGTGTGTTTGCAGCGTCCCTTCTGCCCCTAGCTGCACCAACTTTTTAGCCTTTTACTTTACCTCCATTTCTGCTTCCTTTCTTCAGTCTTGCTGTCCAGCCTCTCTGACTATTACTTCTTGGAGCAACTGTGAGGGTTTCTCACACTTCCACCTGCAGATCCCTGTACTTCAACTCAATGATTCTCTGGATCTTTTTATCTAGCTGTTAAACACCTCAGCTCCACCTTTACACTGCCCTAAGCGCTGAATGGCCGAAGGTGACCCCAGTGCTTGGTTTGACAGCCTGAATCTCATAAAATCAATTAATAAATCCCCTCATTGCAGGAGCAACTGCTACGGTAACCTGATCTTCCGCCAGTGCTTGGACGATCTCCTGATGATGGACGTGGTCGATGAATACGTCAACATGGTGCAGGTGGTCGGAAAATGATCGTTTTTATTGAAAGCCACGATTATTTATTTATATATTTATTTCCCGTTTTCTATAGACCAATGGCAAAACGCCCGTTTTCTATCTCGGTTACTTCTAGCATTAGGGTGAAGGATTCTTGAATGGGCGCAATATAGTTGCGTTTCTTGATAGGATTCTTCAAGCGTTCATGAATGATGAATGAATAAATGAGTTACATATTCTGCTGAAAGGGTCATTTCATGGTCTCGCGAAGTCCTGCTGTTAAGCAAAGTGAAATAGGCAATCTTGTCAGGCACTCAGGAAATGTAAACATTTTAAAATGATTTTCAGCTAAATGTTATAATCAAAATGTATAGAACATTAATAAAAAGAATTTCGTCGTCATCTCCTTATTTATGTCTATAACCATGCAGTTACATTTGGAAGCCTATGTAAATAAATTCATAAAAAAATGAATTGCCTTTTTTTTTTATCATTATTGTGTTTTCTCAGATTTGTGTTTATACTATAGTTGAATTCGCTTAAATTGTTCGCATTTTGAGTATATTTTCCGCATCTATTGGAAACACAGTAAATAGAGCGGATCTTTTGATAGTCTCATTATCTCTGCCAACATGTTTATGTTCTGGATCTATAGTGTATGTGTTTATTTGTATGTCGGTTTGTAATGAGTGAACTTTTACGAATATTTGACCAAAATGTGAGCCTGGTAACTCTCAGTAAGTGATTGGAATTTGGGAAAGATAGGAATGGAAATCTTCGGGGAAAGGGATGTTTTCTCTTAGGGAAAGGGGCCCGGATTGTTCAGCCTTGGCGGAGGTTTGAGGTCTCTGTTTTTTTTAGAATTCGTTGGTATCTTGATATAAAACTTTTACAGTTTCTTGAGATATTTCTGTTGAAATATTCTGTATTCTAGTCTTCCGCGATGTTGTCATTTGCATTTGGTCTTTCTGTATGTAATTTTAGACTGGATAAATGATACTGACGGAGCTTTAATAAATTTTTCTTTATTTCAAAGTCATTTATTTATTCAAACTCTCTCTCCTTCCCCATAAAAAAACAATAAGTATAAAAATACTAAAGGTTTCTATTCTGTGTAATATTTGTTGCAGAAAATACTGCTTGGCTACTTCTCATTCTGACTCACTGACGCTTGGATCAGATATCTGTGGCGTGTTGCAGGTCTCAGGACGACTTAACTTTTCTGCATTGCATCAAAGATTGCTAAACAGTAACGGAACTGAAATTGAATAGTCAAGTATATTTCCAGATCTTCATTTATTTTGACATTTTTCTTGGTTAAGTCCTAACCTTCTCTCTTCCTTTCCATTTTTTTTTTGTTCTGGGTTAGAAACAGGGCAACAGGTTGCCTTTCCAATTGGCTTTTGCGTTTGAAAAAAAAAAAAGGTAATTTTTCAGAGGCCAAGTTTCATTAAATTCCGTTCACCCATTCTCAAGATATGCAGCTAACGCACATCTAAGTACCCAGACATTATCTGTCTGGCAGACAGAGCAGTTAGACCCAGGGCACAACCGACTTATGCCCCAGCCAATAAATCATAAGCATGTGTTATTTTGAGGAAAATAATGACAAAGGTTAAAATTATGCTTTGCTCTGTATTATAAATATCACAATAAATATTCTTTGGCTTCAGATCTAGTACAAGTATATTTTGGCAGAATTGTTTTCTTCATCTCATCTGTTATTGTAGTGGCAAAATTGTGACTCCTTTTCTAACGGCGGCAAACAAAAAAGCGACCAAGGAACCTACGAAATTGTCCTAATCTCTTAATCGTTAAGATAATAAAACGACTGATGAACGCGAAGGTATATTTTGGACCTCTATAGCAACAAGTGATAGCATCTTTTGTGCGACTCTTGGCAGATGTAAGACTGATCAATTGGAGACCGACTGTAGGATCAACGAGGCATCTTTCCTCTGAGCAGAGAAACAGGGCAGTCAAAATTTGTCAGAAAGGAAAACTTACATTTAACTAAAAGAGGTTTAACTATTGCTGCTTTGAATCTGGTCAAGACTAGAGAAGAAAGGTTTTCGTAATTCTCTGTGGACCGTTTGCTAAACAGACTGTTTAGAACATGGGACATAATATAACAAAGATAGATTGAAATGTCTTGATAAGGGAAATCACTGTTTTTGAAAGGATCGATGCTCTCCCGTGTCAGTAATACATCGCTTTCAGTCGCAAAGCTCCTTTAGGTAAAAAATAAGCAAACAAAAAAACTTAACTAAAACCAAGTATTTAACAAATGCAGTTAATGCTAACTTAAACTTGAAAGTAGACTTAGTATTCCACGTAACGTAAAAGAAAGTGTCAAAAGAAACTTCTCTCTAAATTGACAGTCTTCCAGAGTTACAAAGAATTCTAAAACTCTATAGAAATGTTCTTATTCAGGAACGTGTTGCGATTTAGGCATCTTTAGTCCTTCGGTTGTTTGGGTCATTTGAGAAGTCGTCACAACGAGACTGAAGTGGAAGCAGAAATTAAGTAGGTCCCGAAGTCGCAGCTCTGCAAAAATCCGAAAGAAGAATAAGAAGACAGGAGTCTCCAGAAACCACCGAGGAACTCGATAATTTTCGAAGTTTCCGGAAACCACTGAAGCACTCGATAATTTTCGAGGTTTTCGAAGACCACTGAAGCACTCGATAATTTTCGAAGTTGTCCGGGACATCCTTAGGTTTATAATAGCTACGACGATACGCTGGTCAAGGTGATGACAGATGACGAATGAACGGCAGCGCGATTCTTCCATAGACCTACTTCCCGTACATCTGGACGATTCTGGCGATGTAGGGGAGTTTCTCCTCCATCTGAAGGTCCAGGATGCATTTTCGGAAGACCATGTTCCTGTAGCATTTCCTCCTGTTGTTTGTTTGTTTCGATAAAGAATAAATAAAGATGATTAAACAATGCTTTGGTTAGTCCACCGGAACAAATATTGTATAAGCATTTATCATCTGGGACTGGATGGATTCATCAGAGTAAATCATATCTTGACGAAAGATTAAGGGGCGCAAAATGGAAGAAAATGAAAAATTTCAACATTAAAGTACGTGTATATATATATATATATATATATATATATATATATATATATATATATATACATGTATACATATGTATATATACTGTATATATATATTTATATAGACACACACACATATATATATACATATATATATATCTATAACATACACACACACATATATATATTACTTTTAAGCTGGAAGTATAAAGTATGATGATTATATCAATATAAAGCTTTGAAAAATTTGCGACTAAACATTTATTTCTTCTCAGTAACCTAAAATTAAACCTGTCGAGGCGAACACCGTATCACAGACATTAATATAAAGATCAAAATGTAACAAAAGGCAAGGGAATAATAGTCAGTGAAAGTGATAATTTGAGATAAAAATCATCTGGCATTTGATAAATAAAAAAGTTACGAATTGATAAATGCTAAAGAAGACGACTTGACGAGAAAAACTGAGAAAATTACAAAGCTGAAAAGAAAGAAGAATAATGATGGCGAAAAACAAATGGTAAAATGACAAAGCTGAAAAGAAACAAGGATAATGACGGAGACAAACAAATGAGAAAATGATAAGGATGAAAATGAAGAAAAATAATGATAGAGAAAAACAGATAAGAAAATGATAAAGCTGAAAAGAAAGAGGAATAATGATGGAAAAAAAAAACAAATGAGAAAATGATAAAGGCAAATACTGGTAACGATGAATGAAGGTGGAGAAAAGAAAATAGAGATATGCTGGTCGCTGGTATAGTGGTTAGTGTCCTGGCGTGCCACTGAGATGTCATGAGTTCGCGCCTCCCGAAGGGCGTTGAAAAAATCACTGGCTCTGTATCCTGATCAGTTACTGCCGCAGTGTGGGGTAGGTGGGATGTTGAAACCAACATATTCTTTGGGAGCTTGACTTTCAAGTCAATGGCCCCGTGGGCTTGTTCCATATGAATAGGTTTCGTCTACTGAATGAAAAGTAAAGAAGTAAATACAGAACAGCGAGGGGCGCCTTTCTCCTGCCGGCGCTGTCCATCACCCGCCTCCATACCTGCAGTTGATGGAGACGTAGGGCTTCCTGTAGAGGTTGTAGCAGTCATCGCAAATCCTCTCCAGCTCGACGAAGATCTTCCGGTCGAAGACGCCCTTGCACGACATGTCGAAGATGCCTCTCTTGGCGGCGTTGTGGTCTCCCAGGGGCACGAGGGCCACGGGTGGTTGGGGATCCGACGATGGAAGGGCCAGGGCGGACGACGCGAAGATCTCCAGTTCGGAGAGGTCGCCGTCGGCGGATAAGGCCTCGGCCTGGTTGCTAACGGTGGTGGTGGCCGAGATGATGGTCACTAGCATAGTGGTCCATACCTGATTAGTTTAAACAGGAACCCATTCTTAATAACAAGTAAGGAAAAAAATTTATATTTTAAAGATATGAAGGTCACTATGGCGTCAGTAACCTTGGTGTTGTGACGCCAGTTTGAGTAGTAATAAAAAAAGGTCACTACCGTGGTCGGATGCACCTGGTTAGGTTAGGAGAATAACCACTAATAATAAATGAAGAGCAAGATTTATTTTTTAAGAATTGGCACTAGAATGTGGACCACTTTTGGTTATTCTAAGTAAAGAGAAATGATCAGTAATGTAAGATAAAAAAGAAGAAGAAGAGAGCTTTCTTGTAAAAAAGTATGACGATCAATAACATAGTGGTCCCTATAAACAGGATTCCATTCTTAATAACCAGTAAGAAAAAGAACCTTTTAAAAATTGTTATTGTAAAGGTGTGGCGGCCACTACCATGGTCGGTTAGGTTAAACAAAAACTAAGATTATGTACAGAATAGGATAAAAGTTTTTTAAATAAAAAAAGATGTTATATAATGGCACTAAAATTCCGGTACATCTGGTAAGTCTAAGTGATGTAAAAATGATTGGTAAAGAGCAAGAAAAAAGAAAGAAAATTCTTTGTAGATGAAGAATAAAAAAGAAAAAATCTTTCCTGAAAATAATGGAAATCATATGAAAGAAAATATTCTTACTCCTATGTCTTTTAACTGTTACTTTTTTATCAGATAGTTAAACCTTTGCGCCCCCTCCCCCCCAAAAAAACTCAGCCGCTTTAACGCTTAAACGGAAACTTGGCCGCCTCTTAAAGAAAGGTGGATTAAATGACTCCGGAAACACGGAGGGTGACAGAGAGTTCCACATTTAGGAAATAAATGACCTGAAGAACTGACACTCGGTTTGACAATTCCCACACGGTAGCTATGGGATTGAGATACCTGACGGGAACACTTAGGTTTAGACGGTTTTACTTAGGCAAAAACCTTTCGATTTTAAGAGATAGAGAATTCATATTTACCATGAAGACTCCGCTAATGAAACCAATTTTCAGAGGAAGGTCGTGATCAAGGTCATATTCAGAGGTCAAAGGTCAAATGTGAATTTAATCTTGATCATAATTACTGAACTATATGAGATGAAAAATTTATATTTGCCATGGGGACTACAGTAACTACTCCAATTTTCAGAGTGAGGTCGAAGTCGAGGTCACACTCAGAGGTCGAAGGTCAAATGCGTGCATTTTTCACCGAACAGTACGATTTTTAAATCTAAACAAATCTATTATTGGCATCGAGGTAAGAAGGAAGAGCACAATTTTGGTATCTGTTTGCGTGAATGTTTTCTGATCTGTGTTTTAGGAAGAGTAATAACTTTTTCTTATGGTAATTTATGCATTTTCCTTAGCCCTACTTTGTATAATGAAAAAAAAAATCTTAAAAAAGCTTTCACAACGTGTGTTTGAATTTAAGGAATGCAAAAAATCTCAAATGAATGTGAAAAATGAATGCTATTACAATTTATCAATCATAAGATATAACAAAACGTATTATCAAATAAATGGCCCCAAAAAGTGAAAATATAAAAACAACAATTTATGAATTAATCACCGTCAGTAACTCTGAAGGGACTATCATTCATTAGAAAGAGCTGCATCATCACACACTTAGGGGGATGAATAAAGCGCAGGAATGGAATGTTCCCAGTGGACGAAATTCCGTGTGAACACTATAGGAAATTTCCTGGGGCAAAGTGGACGGAATTCCTTGAGTGAATGATATTATTTTCACTGGTCGAAATTGTTAGTGGAAGAAAATCCGAACATTTTCAGAACGTTCTAGCTTGTCTGCAAAAAAAACTATATTTTTAGGTATATTCCAAATGAACGTTCACTCATTTTGAATTAGATAGACTATCAATACTAAATATTTTTCTGTAGAAATGTATCAAATTCATGAACGTCTTGGCGAGCCAAAGAAACAATACAAAATTTTTCTTAATTAATCTGGACGTATGTTCTGACAAGACTCCGTTTTCGACTTTTCTTTCACGATGGATTAAAAACTCAAGACCTGACAATTGCGCATTTCAAAACAGGCGCCTTACACACGACAAATATAATGCTTTTACTTACCAAGCTGCTGCAAACCATGGTAGATGTTTTTATCAAGTAGTACTCGAAAAGAAAAAATCCCCTTTGTCCAAGGATTTCAAAGCCGAGAGAAGAAGAAGCCCGACTGGCAATGGCCGCTGGCGATGCTCTTTCTTCAAAGGAAGTCGAGGTTTTGATATGGACGTCTCGAGTAGCCGAGCTTAAATACCTCTTGATGTATGTCTCAGATTCGAGGATCCCTTCGTCTGAGAAATCGCCATAAGCGATACGTCACAGGTGTAATGATCCGTGATAATAATGACGATCTCCCGCTAATAATAGGTGGATGCTGTTTGGGTGTGTGTCCTGGATATGAAGGGCTGGCTTGCTGGCTTCGCTGACTTTGCTGACGTCGCTCGGTAGTTTTGGCCTAAATTGCTATATAAGCGATTTGTAATTAGCTGGGTTGTGATGAAATAAGCTTCGTTTTTATTACATGAACCGAGTCTTTTATGCAATCTGATTTAATAGATAACAATTGTGAACCTCCCTCCCTGTAGAATTAATAATAAAGGTTAGTTTAAGGAACCATATTTTTAGACTCACGGGGCTTGCTCGAAAGAGTTTTTCTCTTTTGAATGAGGGGTGAAATTCGTATCACGTTGAAATTCAAGAAGCGGGATAGCTAGCAGGAAGAGAACAGAGGGAAAGATGAAAAGTCAGAGGCAGAGAGCTAAAATTCCTCCAGGGCCCTCAGAAGGGTCGCTTCAAGGAACCAACTGTACAATCTCCTCAGTATGACGCGCAAGATACACTAATGGTGTTAGCCTCCTACCGAGAACCAAAATGTAGGCTGAAGCCCTTTTAGGCGAAATACGTCAACTGTTTTGTAGCGATATGAATGAAACAGTTTTATCACTCTTGGTTTAAGTTCGGCGGAGTGTCCTGTCTTCTGCATTTACTAGACTAGGCCTTTTTCGTTTAGGTTCGGCCTATTTGGTTTAGGTTCGGCCGAGTGCCTAGTCTTCTGCATTTACTAGTCCTAGGCCTATTTTGGCTTCTGCCGAAAAGAGTATAATAACTAGAATCTTTAGATCCTTTAGCCAGTTGTCATGTCTGTAGGAAGAAGGAAGAGATGACCAACAAAATAAATTTATATGTTCAATAAGGTACTGCTAGTCTGTACTTCGGTATCTATAATCAAATAAATGCCCCCAAAAGTGAAAAATAAAAAAAAAGTAATTTATGATCTAATCACCGTCAGTAACTCTGAAGGAACTGTCTTTTATTAGAAAGAGCTGCATCATCACACGCTTAGAGGGATGAATAAAGCGCAGGAATGGGAATGTTCCCGGTAGACGAAATTCCGTGTGAATACATAAGAAATACGGTATCTATATTTGCGATCACATTTCAGTCCCGATTGAGTGTTAAGTGGCTGGGGCCCAAAGAAAAACCTGAAAATGATTTCTGGCTGTAAGAAATGATAAATAAAATTTCCATCCTAAGAGGCCACTTATCACGCGTGTGCAAGCTATTGGCCTAATTTGGCTGTTTTAGTGTTCCACGTTTCCTAAGGTATATATCAGTGTTTCTTAACCTTATCTGTAATAAGGCTTCACAGTCCAGGACCCCTTTATATCTGGTTACTGGGATCATATATATAATAATAATAATAATAATAATAATAATAATAATAATAATAATAATAATAATAACATTATTATTATATTTTGATATTGAGGCAGTTTTTATTTTTCATTTTTTTTCAATTGTTCTGCGTTTCCAGCACCCCTAAATTGATTTGAGGACATTTCAAATGATTTACTTTATAATCATAAACATTTCATATTGCTACTATAGTAGGCGGTCTACCCGCGTGTTTCTACACTGTTTCGCCGTGTTTAGTACTAGCCCGTCAGGGATCAAATGTTTCCTAAGTGCCCTTGACCACTTTTGATCTCCGAGCGGCTAGTACTAAACACGGCGAAACACATTTGATCCCCTACAGTAGGTGGACCGCCTACTATAGTAGCACTCATTTTACTGGGAGAAATATTTGTAACTTCATGAAGCTAATCGATATTAGATCTTCATTTCATCGTGAATGTATGACCTCTTCACTCAGTATATTCATTTTCTCTAGAGATCTGTGAATATCTTTACTCCGGAAGAAAGGTGGTATTATGGTTTTCGAATATTTCTGACAGTTATGAAATTTATTCAGAGTACCACTCCATACTTTTTTTTTTTTTTTTTTAGGCGATTGACTCAAGGTAGATTTGTCGCCATGCAAACCATCTTGCCCATCATAGGGAAAGGTGATTTATAAGTTCAATCTTCTGCACTAGCGGATCCAGAAAAAGTTCATGGGCGTGGGACACAAATGTTCATATTATACATATATATATATATATATATATATATATACACACATATATATATATATATATATATATATATATATATATACACACAGTATGTACAGTATATATATATATATATATATATGTATACAGTATATATATGTATATGTATGTATATGTATATATACATATTATTTTGTCATTATCATTCATGGGGAGGCACGTGCCCAGGTGGCCCCCTCCCCTAGGTCCGCTAGTGATATTCTTCTGGCTACTGCAATGGGTGTTTCAAGTCTGGTTGGAATTACGATTGATGTCTACAAAATACTTTTGTTTTGGGTGTATTTGCTCAGTGTATGAATAAGCTAAGGGTGCGTCCACACTAGTAAAACACGTAAAAAACACACGTTGCCGACACGTCATAAACAGGCTGAATATAAGTCAACGAATTATTGATAGTATTTCGACCGGTGCTTCATATAATTAGCCCGTATTTGTCAAACTCATTTAACGTTCGTTCTCCACTTACGATCAATGACATGTTTACAACCTGTTTGTGATATGGATGCGACAGGCTGACGACGTGTTTTAATGACAGGTTTTACTGTAGTGTGGCCACACCCTAATATGATCATAAATGGACACGAATTAATACTCATATATACACACCTACACACTTAATGTCATGGCTACCCGGTTGGCACTTAATAGGTAGAACCAGCAAATGGTCTTCCTTTGTAAAATAATCTTAGAAAATTATCAATTTTGAAAGTTGACCGAAAATGTCAGACAGAAAATGGCAAGGAACAGTTTTCGGGAAGCAAACAGTGGTCTTCTAGAGCAGGTGAACAGCATGGCCAGTCCTGAAGCTCAAGTCCAGGCCTAGGCCTTGTGTCGGGTAAAGTACCAGGAATTACGACACCTACCTGTTTCATTAAACTTGAGAGGCGACAATGACGAGAGAACTCATTTGCATCTAGAAACCCGCAGTTTTGACAGTGCTGAAATAATGTTCAAATATTATTATGAATATATATAGGAAGCCTCATTATCAATACAATTTCGGCTTTAAATTGAAGTCAATGGCAAAGGGCAGAGGTGGGCGTGAGAGGAAACTCTTCTAGGTCATTAAGAGATGGGATGATGCCAAAAGGGCTGAGACTAGCTGAAATGTCGCCAGCATAAAAGATGGTGCCGGGAGAAAGGGCACAGGAGAGGGGAATAAAATTCCCAGCCTCAGGCAAGACAAGTTTCAGGTGAACGAAAAACAAGCGTAGCTTCATAATCAAAGATAGCAGTACTGAGGCCTGAGGCCCTGTCCTGCGTGCGCATATAAAAACTGGTGAGAGGTTACGCCAGATTCCCATTAAAATTTGCAACTTACCTAAGTTCATTACATCAGCCTAAGAAGCCTCACTGGAGTCCTACTTCAAGGACAAGGAAGGGACATGTCTGGACCAGTAGCTTCCCCCATAAAAGTGGCCGGTATTAGCAATGATCTTTATCAGTGACCGAACACGCACAAAGTCATCAAAGCTATGTCAAGACAATATGGACTTCACGTTAAAATAGTGAAACGCACCAAGTTATTTAAAATATTTTTGCAGCTTTCTTAGATATTTCACTTTTAAATTACTCCTTGATAGGTCTGGCATGCTGTTGTAAAAATAATTAGAACAAATTACGTATATAGAAGTAAATAAAGGCAAAGAATTACTTCCCATTTATTTATTCTGTCCTGCTAATTTGAAATATTCTTCTGTTCTGTAATTCATTATTACACGGTATTCTAATCTTATAATGCCTTGAAGGCCTGCACTGAATTAGCTGATTTTTTATGGTCTCCAGTATTCAGGGTTCAGCTGAGAACTCTATCTTAGAGGGACCAGTAAATGAAGTTACAATCTTTTGACAAAAATCGTAAGAATTCTAAGTTATCAATGATTTCAGAATTTGCAAATTAATTGTAAATCTTGATGAGCATTCGATAGTGTTATTTCGTTTTAAGAAAAAATTTAAAAACTTAAAAGAAATTAATCCTCCAATCTGAATTTTCCCGCCACTTGAATGTAAGAGGTAACAACAAAAACGTAACTTTTACAGGCGTGTACCAAGTGCCTGTACGTGTATGTTGTATGTAGGATAAGTTCTGTGGTGGGGTTGGGAAAACTTTGTATAATAAACAGTAAAGAGAAAAACTTCTTCGATGATTCCAGGTGGCCCCTGAATTTGTTCGCCAAAATTTAAGTTATACTTTAGATTTAGGCTTATGAACTAGGTAGTCCCATATGACACAAGTGTGACATTAATATCTTACATCAAAAATATCAGACAGAACTAACCCTAAGAATTTTTTAGTGGGTGGGCACGACTTTTTTTTTTTTTTTTTACTGAGTTTGTCATCGCATATGAAATATCATACGTGTATACTGTACACTTATTTCAGCTTGATGTATCTCACAGATAGATTATGCTTCTCAATGCTTTATATGAATAAGATATGTATGTATGTATGTATATATATATATATATATATATATATATATATATATATATATATATATATATATATATATTTGTGTGTGTGTGTGTGTAATATATGTGTGTGGGTAGTACAGGGTTCACGGTACCTTTTGGGCGAAATTAATTTTGCGGGTGAGCAATATATTTCTGTAGGTGGGTAGCCGCCCACCCAGTTAACATGTTACGTTTAGGCCTGAGTACAAAGTACTAACTCTGGGTCTCTTCCAGAAATTTCCTCCACAACTCTATCAGTTGTTTCCGAACAGAAACGTATGGAATGAATAATGCTTTTATCATTCAGTATGAATACTCCCAGGAATGAATAATGAGTTTATTATTCTCATAATTTCTCTCGTCTGCGTCTGAGGATTTTATGTCATTTCATTTTCCAACATGGAAGCAGTTATGTTTATCAAGCCCACTGGATATCGTTTAGTAAGTTGAAATGTGATTATGAAAACTCGAAGTGGGTCAGAATGTGACACAATGTTTAAATTTCTAAATATCTAATACCTTAAAGATCCACCTAATAAGTCAATATGGTATAAATCGTAATAAAAATATATGCTATCATGAACATTTCTTCAGATAAGTTCAACTTATCGTAAGTGATGGCCATAAAATAATCAGGTTACGCCAGTGTTAAAAAATAATTAAATGTCATAAATACCTATATTTGTGATTATTAGCAGGAATTAGTTAAGGAAAATGAATATAAGGGTTAAATGCTTTATTGTATATTATGTATATATATCATCATAGACAGTCTTTGGTTTTCAAATGTTGCATTTCATTGGTTTGTTAAGTTTTCATAATAATTATTGTTAGAGCATAATATCATAATTGATTGCCTCTTCCGTACAGCTATAAATATAAGCTCAATTGAGGAACAGCAAAATACTATTCATATTAGTGGTATATATATATATATATATATATATATATATATATATACTAAATGAAAATGAATGTGCCTTTGGAATATCAATAAGCTAAAATTATTATGACTGGAGATTCCATAGCTCAATAAAATACAAGTAACACAAAAAAGTAAATCTAATAACATAGCTTCTAACTGGTAAGTGTTATTCAAATGAACAAAAATGTAATATGCATATAAATGAATATAATCATAAACGTAAGTTGAACTAATTCGCTTTGATCTTCGATAATAAAAAAAGCGACAAAGATTTATTTAGGAAGCCAAGTTGGAATGTCTATACGCATTCAATTATCTGTAGACACGAGAAAAACCTTCATACATAAATATAAAAAACGGGAAGACGTAAAAGAAATAGAAAGAAAACGGGAATAAAACCAATAAGCCACGATGAAGTTCTAGATGCTCAACCAACACAGAGACAAATGAATATTGAAAATGAAAGGTCTTCCAAAGGCTGCCGAATATCTAGGTGGCTTTAACTTGGGGTCTTCAGGATATACTGGATCACTGCGATGTCCTAATTCTGCCTGAGGACTCGGTTACTTCCCCACAGTCCTGACGAGGTCGGCGTAGGAGTCGAAGTTGTCCTTCAGGAGGAGATCGTTAAGGCACTGTCGGAAGGTCGCGTTCCTGTAGCATCTCTTCCTGCATTTTTTTTTTTTTGGGTACAGGAGGAGGAGGAGAAGGAGGGGAAAAAATGGAGGTTGTTATTGCCTCAATGGGTTTTGTAGGTTTGGTAAAAGATTTGTCAAAAGTGTAGATTTTATGGGAGGAAGTAATATAAATATACATATATATATATATATATATATATATATATATATATATATATATATATATATATATATATATATATACATATATATATAATATATATATATATTATATATATATTATTATAATATATAATATATTATATTCATATATATACACATATATATAACATGTGTTATATATATATATATATTAACATGTGATTATATATACATATATATATATATATATATATATATATATATATATATATATATATATATATATATATATATATATACATATACACAGTCATACAAATACATAAAAACCATAACTATTAGCACTGTGGCTCCATCGAGCATCGCCATTCATGGCGCGCGCACAAAATACGCTAAGTATTCATGGCGTCCTCGCCATTCTTTCATTACCTGCAATCGACGCCGACGTAGGGCTTCCTGTAGAGGTTGTAGCAATCCTCACACACCCTGTCGAGCATCATGAAGATCCCCCGGTCATAGATGCCCTTGCAGGATCGGTCTATGGCTGCCCTCTTGTCCGCGCCGTGGTCTCTGAGCGACTCCAGAAGCGAGGGAGGGGGAGGAGGAGGCTGAGCATTGGGCGAAGTCGAAGCCAAAGAGGAGGAAAAGGACGACGAGAATAATGTCTCGATCCCTGGGAGGGAGTCTGTTGCCCCGGAGGCCACGGCCTGGGTACTGGTTGTGCCCAGGGACGAGATGACGGTCGCCAGCACGAGAGACCATACCTGGTGAGTATTCGAGGGAATGAATTAGCTGGAGGTACTCCTGAATACTCCTGAGTGGAAGAGATAATAGCAGAAAGATAATCGAAGTCGCAGTCACATTTCAGATGTCGAACAATTACAGAATTACAGTTCGAGTGACTTCAGTTTTGTCACCAAAATTGGCTTCTTGGTGTAAGGTTTTGGCGGCAAGAGGCTTTAATACGTCTGAACGATCTCGTCTGATATCGCCTTTTAGCAACTTGCAGAAAACTTACTCGTGTCCTTTTCGTTCGACCAAAGTTTTCCCCTTTTTATCGTTACTGCGTCTCAGATCAGTTCACAAAACTATGACTGGGTATCAAAATGTAAGTTAAAGTGTCAATAGAGAGCGGTTTTTGAAAATCTTTTATTCATGTCTATGGCATCTGTTGCAAGAGCACTCAGCCAGTGTGTTAGAGCTTCATGCTATTCAGCTGAAATCATTTTTTTCTAATTTTATAAATGTTAAAGCAGAGCCGAGGTAAAGGGAAAAATTTGACTTTTGGTGTTATTCTGCCGGACAGTTTTTTTTTTCAAACAGCTTTAAAATGACTTCAGTTCACCACTAAATATTCCTTCCAGTTTGAAGTTCACTTATCAGAACCGCATCCATAGCAACGTGTAATTAAAAGAACAATCAGAAACCTACTTTGAAATAGTCTCGGAGAAAATAAACATGAATGACCTATCTCCAGAGCAGTTGTACCGACACCCACTTCAGTGAATGGGTACTTTTAGCTCCTCTTCTTGAAAAAATAGAAAAAAGCCACCATCTCTGTAGTATGTGAGTAGCAAAGCCGCTTTCCTAATCTCACAGATACAAGAATAAATCGTAAAACGACAGTTTTCTTGAACTAATTTCATCAACAATAAATGAACGAAGCCTTAATATCCTTTTTAAACATTTCCAGAATGGAAATCAAAACTATTCTGCGAAAAAAACGAAATAGTAGTCCTGCTCGTGAGTACAAAACATACCCATTTCTTTGCCAAGAAATAAATTAGGCTCTCTTTCTCAAGAGAGCTTGACAGTTTGCAAGCGTCTATAGTTTAGCTATAAAGGTTAACCATTACTGATGTGTAGGGAGGGAAAAAATACACTTTGCAAACGAGTATGCAATGCTCATTATGCATAATGATCACTTACCAGAGTGTTGCAAATCATTGCAGGTGTCGGTACAGTGTGTATTCACAGAGAAGACCTTCGAGGGGACCAAATCTTCCCCTGGAGAAGCAGATTTGAAGGAGATTGCCAGCAGGAGAGGAAAGATGTTTCCTCCGTTAAGGATGCTGAGGATTTGATGGGGTTTGCTGCGAGACACAGAGCTTAAATATCACCTCGCGTCTTGGTTTCAAGAGGTGTAATGATCTGTGATGTATTGACGATCGGAGGTAATAACAGCAAGACGTTGTTTGAGAACTTTGTGCTGGATAATGGCTTTGCTTCAAGACCTTCTCGGTTTGCCTTTGATCCGTGCAGGTTCCTGGAAGGTTCTCTCTCTCTCTCTCTCTCTCTCTCTCTCTCTCTCTCTCTCTCTGTTTTAGAATAAGCTCGACAAATATCTAAGATGCATCCCAGACCATCCAAGACTGGAAGATGCAAAATATACCGGAAGATGCGTTAGCAATTCTCTGGTAGACATCAAAGGTGCCTCACACTGAGGGACCTGGGGCAACCCGAACGAACTGTAAGGTCTGTAAGGTAAGGTAAGGTCGGTCTCTCTCTCTCTCTCTCTCTCTCTCTCTCTCTCTCTCTCTCTCTCTCTTTCTCTCTCTCTCTTATATTTCCATTTCCTCAAAAAATTTGGATGAGCTCAAGTAAGTAGCCTCTAATACCTAAGGTAACATTTAAAGGCCCTCTGGTTGGACTCTTAATCCGTTATCAAGGTTGGAACTAACCGTTTGCCTTTTGTACCACCAACTAGGTATAGGACTAATCATCTAACACCCTGCATATATCATTATTTGTCTAAATCGAGCATCCAGCATTCTTGATCTTTTCTTTGCTTCAGACAATTCTAACTACTTTAAAACAAAATTTTATTGCTGAGTTAAGTCACTGTCTTATTTCTGTTACTTCGACCTCCTCTCTATCCCAGCCGATTTTTCAACTTGACACTAAATTTGGTACTTGAGGTGTTTCTTGTAAGCTGGCGTAGGATCCTTTATTCCTCGTTTTTCAAAGGGGCTGTTGTTTTGGTAGGCAAAACATCGCCGTAAAGCAGGCCTGAAATTCAGTTGTTGAGGCTTATGTCCTCTTTTCTTTCCAAACTTTGATTTGAATTCTCCTCTTCAGTTGCTATTCAAGATTCTTTTTTATCTTCCTGGATGTGCTGAAATGCTATACTTTGAAGGAGGATGTTTTCCTTTACCAGGAAGATATTTGATGTCCTGATCACATCTTCAAATAGAAATCAAGGTTCGCAGCCAACAGAGATTTCCAAAAATCATGTAGGTGTTTCTCCCTGTTATCTGTCCTAATGGAACTAGGTTTTCAACCAGTGCATAGCTCAGCAATTCCAATACTTCAAGTCTGCCCGTTTCGAGCACATTGGGAGCAGTTGAAAATAATGTCAAGGGAGAAAAAAGGAACCTGACTGGAGAGAGGAACTGAGGAAAGTAAAATCTAAAGCAAAGGACGAGAAAAGGGTACATTGGCAATTTACATTTTCTCGTCTGACTGCCGTGCCAGTTAGCCCGCCAGCAACTCCTTCTGCATTCAGTATTGCCAGCGTCATGCCATTCATCCCCTACAAGAGAATCAAGAAAAGGTTACATTGACAATTTACATTTTCTTGTCTGACTGCCGCGCCAGTTAGCCCGCCAGCAACTCCTTCTGCATTCAGTATTGCCAGTGTCATGCCATTCAACCCCTACAAGAGAATCAAGAAAAGGTTACATTGGCAATTTACATTTTCTTGTCTGACTGCCGCGCCAGTTAGCCTGCCAGCAACTCATCCTGCATGCAGTGTTGCCAGCGTCGTGGCATTCAACCTCCACAAGAGAATTATGGAGAGATCATTGCACCAGAACCAAAACGCTTGTGGAGCTATTTTGAATCTGGAAGAGGTTCTTTCACAAATATTTCTCTATAGCCTGTCAAGGGCAGTGTATTCACTCTTGACAAACTTGGCCAAGCAGCTAACACCGGCTAACATCGAATTACAATGCAGCAGGTCGCCGAATTCATAACTCAGATGCTTCACAATATGGGGAAGATTCAAAGAATTAGTAGCAAGAATTTGTCAAGATGTAGCCACGTGTAAGTTTACCTCAGTCAAGGATCTCCACAATGATCTGTGCACATGTTTTTGTTCATTCATTGGTGAAGAAGTGCTCAATCTTTTTTTAAAGTTCCAACGGACAAACCTATTTTCAGCTCTGCGATTTGGATGGCAAAAAGATTCCAACATGCGCCTACACTGCTAAGGAGACAGTGGAAAGCCGACACAACATCAAATTAAGACTTTCATCAACCGCAGATGAGGATTCGGCGATACTTTGACACCACTGAACAGAATAGTACAGTAACGTATGAACGGCAAAGTGAATGGGATGTAAGAGCAGAATTATTAACTATCAGGTTGCTATATAACTCAATATATATATATATATATATATATATATATATATATATATATATATATATATATATATATATATATATATATATATATATCACTATATATATATATATATATATATATATGTAGAATCTACTTGGTCACTTTTACCAGACACATATGTATTTCTAATAGCCACAATGCCCTCTTAACTTCTCGAATTCTATATATATTTTTTGGATATGCTTGTAACTACAAATAAATATATATATACGAGTATATATATATATATATATATATATATATATATTGCTGATGGATGACCTATCTATGTACAGCAGCTTAAGAAATATATATATATATATATATATATATATATATATATATATATATATATATATATATATTTCTGACTCACGTCAGGATCAGGCAGGTCTTTCAGGTGGAAGGCAAGGGCGCTATGGTCTAGTGGATAGCGCCTTGCCTTCCACCTGAAAGACCTGTTCGATCCTGACGTGAGTCAGAAATTATTTCTGTTCCACACGTGATTGTGTTGATTATTTCTACATATATATATATATATATATATATATATATATATATATATATATATATATATATATATATATATATATATATATATATATTGCTGATGGATGACCTATCTATGCACACCAGCTTAAGAAATATATATATATATATATATATATATATATATATATATATATATATATATATATATATATATATATATATATATATATATATATAATGCTCATAGATGACCTACATGTGCACAAGCTGAAGAAACTAAATTGCTTCCATTGCCATTGATTGGGAAGCTCCTTGGAATACCAGGTGCATTCAATACAGTCTTAATATTAGGAAAGAAACAGAAATTAAAGTCAACTCACATTAAAATACCACATAACGGGGTACAAGACAGCCAACTCAGAAACGGGATCTTTATTATTCTCACGTATCGTCCGAATGTGACGTAACAATATATATATATATATATATATATATATATATATATATATATATATATATATATATATATATATATATATATATATATATATATATAATATACATATATATATATGTGTGTGTGTGTGTGTGTGTGTGTGTGTCAAGATACCCTATTTCCCTTTAGAAAGAAGTGACTCCTCCAAGAGGTACTACTCTTCAGGTTTTTTGCAAGCATTGCTGGGGTGAAGTTGCTAGCCCACACCCTGCCAAAAAGGATGTTAAAGATTCATCTGCCAGCAACATCCGAGATTCCCGGTGGTCACCCATTCAAATACTGAACAGAGCTGTGGTTTCCTTAGCTCAGTGACTACCAAACCTCGCCCCACTAGTGAGAAACCAGAGACTGATCCCATTGCTGAGAAATGACTCGGGCCCCGTTTTTTGAAAATGTAACACTGTGTCTTTACTGACCCGGGCAGTGAATTAGGTACCTGGTGGTTAATCCACGCTTCTGGGTCGCAGCCAGAGCTAGATTTTCAACAGCTTCTGAAGCCACCAGACTAATGGGGAAAAGTATATAGTTAACAAAATATATATAAAGAAGTTTCTCTATCAGTTCATTTGTGGTCAGTAATTCTGTTTTTATTTTTGATTTCCTTCCTTTACCCGTTAACATCGAAAGGAAATTCTTTGATTCTGGAAAGTAGAGCGAAATGATTTAATTATTCAGTAACTCTGAAAACTGTCTTGTCTTTAAAATTCAGGCTTTATTCTTAAGTATGTGTCAGAAGATTGCAGCGGGGTTGTCTTTGTAAAAACTTGTGGAATGGAAAATTTTTTCTAAATCACCGCCTTTCATTGGTTTACTGATGACTGTAAACCGTGACTCAAGGTACGAATTTCCTCTCCCTCTCTCTCTCTCTCTCTCACTCTCTCTCTCTCTCTCTCTCTCTCTCTCTCTCTCTCTCTCTCTCTCTCTCTCTCTCGGAAACTTTAGCTGGGGGGTATCACTGTGGCCTTCTGCTAGTTCAAGTCTAGTTTCCAGCTAATCCAACGAGTTAATGACCCTATTTATGTAGAAGGAGATTTCAGTCCCTTGTAGGATGCACTGAATCCTCCTTGAATGTTCAAGCACCCACCTTCGAGGGTTCGCAGTATAAGGATGTTATGAACTGGCTTTCTCGTGCAAGTATCTCGAGGAAGGGAAATATTGCGGTCCTACAATCTTCTTGTGCTTTGATGGATAGTAATTTTCTACTGACTGCAACGATTGTATCATGGTTCAGCCCACCAGTGGACCCAGAAAAATTTCATGGTGGTGGCCAACCAGTTTTCATATTAAACATATATATATATATAATATATATATATATATATATATATATATATATATATATATATATGTATATATATATATATATATATTTGTATATATATATGCATATATATATATATATATATATATATATATATATATATATATATATATAGTTGTTATTATTAGTTATTTTCTCAAAAAATTTTATCATTTCTATAATAAGTATTAAATTTTATTCCCATTTTTATATTTCTCATTTATGTGGTTATTATTTAAATCTTCAATATTATTATTTTGTCATTATTTTTTCGTGGGGGGTGGGGGCCACGTGCCGCCATCCTCCCCGGATCCGCTAATGGTTCAGCCTACTTGTGTAAGCTAGTTAAGTATATTATAGTTTAACCAGACCACTGAGCTGATTAACAGCTCTCCTAGGGCTGGCCCGAAGGATTAGATTTATTTTACGTGGCTAAGAACCAACTGGTTACCTAGCAACGGGACCTACAACTTATTGTGGGATCCGAACCACATTATAGCGAGAAATGAATTTCTATCACCAGATATAAATTCCTCTTATTCTTCACTGGCCGGTCGGAGATTCGAACTGTAAGCTAGAAGTCAGTAGCAAGGCGACTGATAACCAGGATTTGGTGGCTGGTCTGGAACATTCTGGAATTCGCATCTGTCAGTACTTCGCCACTGTATAGAGCCTCGATGGCTGGTCGGCAGAGCAGCAGCCTTGGACTTCATAGAGGTCTGTGGTGCGGGTTGAAATCCGCAGCCGACAGGAATGAGAGGCGGACACTTTGCTACCCGTATAGACACCCCGGGATTATGTATGTAATCAACGGATAGGTTTGCTGAAAGCAAATGGGTGTTACAGACTAATACACACACAAACGAAGCCACTCCAACATCTAAAAACCATAACAGACACCTCACACGTCTCGAACTGTCGACCTAACCGCTCAATTCTCCACGCTGCTGGGAGAAAGGGAGCTGGGGATTTGGTACGATACATGTACACATGTGCTAGCGGGGTCTAAGCGATGTCAGGCAGGGCAGCCGATCGAGGCTACGGTCTACCCCAACGCCAAATCAAAAGTCCTTCAACAAGAAGGCATCGTGCTTACCCCACATAAAAAATGGGAAAAAGCACGTTAAACGAAGAAGAAGTACTTCGTCGCTGTATCCTAGGCAGGAATATCAGCGTTTTACGTTAAGGTACAACAATACAGTATTATGATATTTTGCATAACCTATGTAGGATACGACTTGGATAATTATAGGAAAGTGATGATAAATGCAGTTCATATAGATCTTTTCATCAATTTTTAGTTTTCTGTAAAAGAAAACTATTGTACCAGTTTTGTCGGTCAGTCGCACTTTTCCTGTCCGTCCTCAGATCTTATGAACTACTGAGGCTAGAGGGCTGCCAATTGGTATGATGATCATCCACCCCCCAAGCATCAAACATACCAGATTGCAGCCTTCTAGGCTCATTAGTTTTAATTTTATTCGTGCGTCTGGCAACGATATGGGATAGGCCACCACCTGGCCGTGGTTAAAGTTTTATGGGCCGCAGCGGCTCGTACAGCATTATACCGAGACCACCGAAAGATAGACCTATTTTCGGTGGCCTTTATTATACGCTGTACAGAAAACTCGATTGCGCCGAAGAAACTTCGGCGCATTTTTTACTTGTTGGAGGTGGCATCTGATTACAATAACTAGTGATAAAAGTCTTCTCATTTCTGTTACCATCGTGGCTCTCTAAATACTGTCTAGCAGCTAATAACTGCTTATCAGCAATCATTAATTTGTCTTTGTCCTCCTGAGAGCTTTTACCGCCATGAGGTCGCTTACAGAATTGCAGGTAAGTTGTTCTGGTTGAGTTTTCCGAATCATACCTGTATTGATACGCGCATTCGAATGTGTGGAACTTATAATGGTCTCTAAGCCATTTGTAACTCAGAAAGTCTCCGGTAATGCGTAGAGTCACGCTTTTAATATATATGGAATCCTTACTTGATTGCAATCATCTGGAAGACCGACCAATCGGACAATTTTTTTTTGGGGGGAAGGGGGGTTCCTTTTGATGTCAGTCGATCTACAGAAAGTTCATTGAAATTCTGTAAACTTCTTACAAGGGATAAACTAGTTTATTCTGCGGGTAATCCTTTACTAGTTGAATGTATCTTTTATTTTTAATAAAGAAATTGCGATGTTAGGACAAATTCACAACCAGTTTTCAATGGAAGGTTTAAAATCTCTTGATATATATATATATATATATATATATATATATATATATATATATATATATATATATATATATATATATATATATATATATAAATATATATATATATAAATATATATATATATATATATATATAAATTTTATCACACCGTGATTTTTATACAATCATGATAAATGTCGCTTAATACAAATCCCACGCTACCTCGGTATGCATAGAATTGTCGCCGAAGGGGAATTTATATAAGTGATAAATGGTGGAATCGTGAGGACACGAACCGCGACAGAAAGCCTATTCAGCGACTCAGTTGAAAACCATTGAGCCATCAATGGCTCAATGGTTTACGTCAACTGGAGTCGCTGAATAGTTTCGTCGCGGGTTCGTGTCCCCACGAAATTTATCATTATATAAATATATATATATTATTTGTATTCATGATTATATATATATATATATATATATATTTACATATATGCATATACTTATCAAACCTGGTGAAAATTGTGAAATAATATATATATATATATATATATATATATATATAATATATATATATATATATATAATATATATATATATATATATATATATATATATTTTATTATATATATATATATATTTCTCAAGAGATTTTAAACCTTCCATTGCAAAATTGGTTGTGAAAATGTCTATCATTGCAATTTATTTTATTGAAAATTAAAGATATATATATATATATATATATATATATATATATATATATATATATATATATATATATATATATATTGTGGCATGATTTGATTTTGGGGTATGCCCGTCTCGGACTCTTGGAGAAAGAATTAACTTTATAACACCAAAGGCGCTATACGAAATCTTAAGCTTCTGAATGTTAAAGAGGTTCCTACATTACCCTCTTATTTTCTAGTCTAATGCTACTGAAGAAATTATAAATATTGGTACACATTGGAAGAATAAATAAAAAGACTCTTGGAATGATTCAGTTGATATATTTGCGAGAAAACCAATGACAATAATTAGAGAGATGTGATAAATGATATTAACACAGGAATGTATTTACCATTATGTTATATTCTCATCCTTACAGTTAATCTTTGGCTTGACATCTAGACCTACTACATCTTAGCAAAATTGTTATCACAAATGTCTATGTTTCACAAACGCCATGAATAAGGTTCTTTCCTCCCCATAACTGAATAAATATCCAGATATACTTATTTATACAATTTTGAATTCTATCGTGTTAAAATTATAGTTCTATGTGATGCTACAAAACTTGTTGAATTATCTGTTTGCGAAATGACAAAATGAATCATGAAATGCGTAACACATTGATGCGCTTTAAAACTTAACAGAAAGATATATACGTAAATGCTACTGCAGAGGTTTATCAAAAATTCTAATACGTATTATGTTTACCGGGCGACAATTTGGGAATCCAGAAGAGATTGTTTACGGGAAAACAAATCAGTTAGCCTAATTGATTTGCAACAATCTCGTAAAACCGATTTGAATCTTCGCTAGAAGTGAGGTCCGACTGCTGTTTTGATTCATCACTTGAAAAACGTTAACCTAACTCGTAACCAGTCAGTGACAAATACTGATCCATGGAAATGATCCTTAATTCGTCAGTGACTGATAAAGAAAATGTTGCATAACAGTGATAGGAATTTACGACATCATAGAAAACGCAGCTACCTAGGACAGACTAAACTCATACCGTATGACTAGAAATTTCTCTAAATGACTCTAAAAATCAAGCTACTCACGCAAAAAGGGAAAACACCACGTTCGTTTTCATGAGAGAGTCTCAGTCAAACAGGCACATAATAACAGGTAAACAAACAGACACAAAAAATTCAATAAATACTCTTACAAGCTAACTTAAGCCTAAAGGTTTCTTATGCTCGCGGCTCATGTAGCCTACATATGGCCACGCGTCAAGTGAAGTTTTGATTTTTTTTTGAAGGACGAAGCTGCCGTTGACAGAAGGGCCATCTTTTCTTTGGAATGTATTTTGGCTTTTTAGTGGTTACCTACAATGCTTCCCTGTCACATCCTATCTGGAGTTGAGCGCCAAAAGGATAGTAGGACGCGAAAATAAAATGCAGGCGAATCAACGAGGAAAGACGAAAGAACAACAGCGCAGAACAAAGCGGCAGATGAGAGGGACTGAGAGTAAAGAAGACTTTGACTAGCTTAGGACCTCTGTAGCTAAATGAAAAGAAGAAGGCTTGTTGTTCCTTTAAGGCTTCCGGGGAGAAAAACATAGGTCTAGCAGCCACAATCTCGTGCATTCGAAGAGCTGCTTGCACTTCTAGGAGTTACTCGAAGAGGTGGGATTTACTTCCCGACGATCTGGACAGCGTTGGCGTATTCGTCGAGTTGGTCCATCAACTGGAGGTCCTGGATGCACTGTCGGAAGACCAAGTTCTGGTAGCAGCCCTCCCTGTTTTTGGAAACGATCGGGGATTAATAAATACTGTTGTCTGAGCTACGAGACGAATCATTCCAGTTCTCTGAAAGCTTAAACGCTTCAAATTTCTTAGAAAAAATATACTAAGTTTATTGAAAATGTGATTCAAATCTAGTTTTGGAACAGGAACGCTTCTAAGCTGGAAATAGCTACCATACTAACATAAAATGCAACGAAAACTTTATCCCTTACCTTCAAATTATATTCCTCCAGGTCAAAACAGGGCGATGTGGTCTCTTATCTCTTTATAATGAGTTTGATCTAATAACAAATCTTCCACGCAATGACCAAAAGTCTTAGTACCAAAACAGTCTTTTCTGTTTTATGAAAGAAAGAAGAAGAAAAAAAGCGTTCGGTGATTAAAATGAAATAAGAACCAAAGTTGCTGAACTAAAAAAAAAAGAGCCAGAGATTAAAACGAAAATAAATCAAAATAATAATAAAAACAGACTGAAATAAAGGTATGTGAAAGTTGTAAAAAAAATATGAAATAACAGTATAGAATGAAACCAAAATAAAATTTGTAAAACGAAAAATATAAAAGTGGAGAAATAAACAACTAAAAATCAATAGTATCAAGAACAGTGTAGAACTCCCATCAACGCGAAAGCCTCATTCCCGTTTCACCGGCCATTACCTGCAGTCGATGGCGACGTAAGGCTTCCTGTAGAGGTTGTAACAATCGTCGCAGACACGGTCGAGCTTCTTGAAGAGCTCACGGTCGAAGATACCTTTGCAGGACTGGTCGAGGATGGCCCTTTTCTTCAGGTTGAGGGCCTGGCCTCTGGTTGGGGAGGCTGCAGAAGCGGAGGAAGACGTAGATAAGAGCTTCTCTATCCTGGCAAGGCCATCGACAGACCAGGCCGAGGTTTGATGGGTTGCGATCAGGAGGAGGACGACCAGGAACATGGTGGGTCCCATCTGTTCCGTTTCGGGGAAAGGGGGAAAAAGAACCTGTTGGATTACGACAGTTTTTGGCTCTTTCGTGATGGATGCTAAGCTAATCCCCTGAATAATGATGACTACCGGAAGGAATAGTAGTGTTTTATGAATAAGGCTGAACTTTTATACGTGAACAAAACTTTTTGAGAAATAAAAAAGAACAACAACACATTCTGGATCAGCTTTCCAGGACTTGTCAGTGATTTTTAATAGGAGGGGGTGAGGGTTACGTTTAAAAATACTTCTAGGATTTTCTAGTGAACAATTGGGTGTGACAGGTTCCATAATGAACGAGAATTCCATAAATGCATGGAGGATAAAGTTCCTCGTATAGAATTATGATTACAACCCGAAATTTGATTTCAATCTTCTACGATAATCATATGGCTGAGATCCAGATTTAACGATAGTAAGTAACCTGATCATTCTTTTAAAGATACTTAATTTACAGGATGCAAATCTTACCTCCCTCATTTTGACGAAGAGGATTAACTAAAACAATCCAAAATGACGCTTCCCATTTGCAATTCTGGTGCTAAATTTCAGGCAAGAAAACTGAATTTGATTTGAAGTAACCTCTACTTGTGTATGTATTACCTTCGTGCTTTCCACAGTTGTAGTTAATTCTTAATAACTTTTGTTTTACATTGAAGGGTTGCTGGACTCGACTGAAATGATCTGACATTACTCAAAAATGACGTGAACATCCCTTAGAGTTGATTATCCCACTCGAAAACTGTACCAATTCACTGTATCTAGAATTTGCAAATTTAATGTTAAGGCCCTTCTATCGAAAGAAACCACCACAACATAGTACCATTAGTATTTCTAAACAGGCTATACCATATATGGAACCATCTTCATTCTTTTTTAAGAAGGAACCTTAGTCTTAAGAGATTACAAAATTCGAACTAACCTGGTTTCATTCAGTCAGCACAAATAATCACAAAATGAGCTACTGAAAGGTCTCGCACTTACATACAAAACGCAAGTTTCTGCCTCTGCTCTGTTAAACCTGGGAACCAAAGTAAATGTCCAAATGATCGCAGAAATCACACTTATATGCTGGGAGAGGATTGCCGGATATGTCAAGCTGACGAATGTTAAAAACGTTCTGTCAAGTATTCTTCACAGAGTAACAAATGACACTTCAACGACGGTACAACTTAAAGCCACACACTTACACACTGATCAGCACGCGCTCCTCAGTACTACAGCAGAATGCACAGCAACTGCTCGCTCCCTTTCGTCGGTCACACGGAACAAACACATGAAAACCCAAGCTGGTTGTCACTCACAGAAAACGGGAATAAGCAGAGGACAGATAACTTCCGCGCAAAGCAACACACCTCCACGACTTACCACACTGCTGCGAATCATGTCTGTTGTGTTTTTTGACGGTTGCTTGGGCAGAACGGATGCGAAGTGGCACTTCTGGCCGACGAATATGTTAGATAAACTTCCGGCGAAGCGAGACGAGGTCTACGTAGGTCTATGTGCCTCCTTGGAGGATGACGTTGAGTCAACTGACAAAGTTGTGGGGGCGATAGCTAGCTATCTAGATGCTCTTTCGGGCACGGATGCTGAAGCTGTGATGCTGATGATGGGAGAAGACCCCGTTTAAATACAGAGCGCGTTCAGAGATGCCAAACGCTGTGAGATTTTCTGAGGGCCAGCTAGTGGTGCGTCAGAGGTTAATTGACTTTTGAACATGGGTCTAAGGGTACCATATTTAATGGGAATACTTGAATGTTTATTTGCATGTGTATTCAGTATGATTGAATGGGCATAGGTTATTTTTCTGATCTATCATTTTAATCGAGGTGTCTCAAGAAAAGGGTATTGTGGTAGCCTACAGTATAATCGCCTTCCTGGAACTGGTACTGAATCACATTCTTACATGTGAAGTACCACCCTACTACCACCCACACTCTCTCTCTCTCTCTCTCTCTCTCTCTCTCTCTCTCTCTCTCTCTCTCTCTCTCTCTCTCTCTCTCTCTCTCTTCCTTAAATTCGAGAATGCATTGTCAGTTGAATATATTTGTACGTATGGATGTACATCGGTAAGCGTCTGTTTGTAGCTCTTTCTAAATAATAATAATAATAATAATAATAATAATAATAATAATAATAATAATAATAATAACTATTATTATTATTATTATTATATTATTATTATTATTATTATGCCCTTTTTAAATAATAATAATAATAATAATAATAATAATAATAATAATAATAATAATAATAATAATAATAATAATAATAATAATAATAATAACTGTCTGTGTCTTCCACTGGATTTAAATCCCGTCCTCGTTTCTTCAGTGCCTACAGCAGGAAAACTGAAGGCCAACAGGTGCCCCTGAGTAGAGAGGAACTCTTCGAATTTTGCGTGTAAGGGGTCAAAGGTCACGGAATGAATCATGTTTCAGTCTAATATTTATTTCCAAGGCATGACTTAACCTATCTCCATAAAATAGGTGTGATTTATAGTTGGGAGTACCACATGGAAAATATTTTCCTGCAATATTTGTACGTATATGTATATATATGTGTGTATGCATATATATGTATATTCATACATATATATGTATATATATACATACATATATATGTATGTTTATATATACATATATCTATCTATATATCTATCTATATATATATATATATATATATATATATATATATATATATATATATATATATATATATATATGTATATATATATATGTATTCATGCATACATATATATACAGTATATGTATGTTTATACATATACAGTGTATCTATCTATCTATCTGTCTATCTATAGATAGATAGATAGATAGGTATGTCTAAATGCTAAATATAAATGCATCCACCTCCATTATCTATCTATCTATGTAGATGGATAGAAAGATAGATAGATTGATTGATAGATAGATAGATAGATAGATAGATAGATTGAGTGATAGCATTATTTCTTCGTATTTAATTCGTATTATTACTTCTTATTAAATTCGTATTATTTTTTCTTATTTAATTAGTATTGTTTCTTCATATCTAATTAGTATTATTTCTTCTTTTTAGATTCGTACTATTTCTCTGATCTAATTCTCATTATTATCTCAGTCAATTCGTATTCTTCTCATTTAATTCGTATCATTTCTTCTTTAATTATGTATCTAATCTAATTCGTATCTTTTCTTCTGATTTAATCGTTATTATTTATTCTGATCTAATTCGTATTATATCTTCTTATTCAATTTGTATTATTCTTATTCAGTTCGAATTATTTCTTCTTATTTAATTAGTATTATTCCTTTTTATTTAATTCCGATTATTTGTTCTTATTTAAATCGTATAATTTCTTCTTATCTAATTCGTATAATTTCTTCTTATTTAATTCGTATCATTGTTTCGTATTTAGTGTGAATAATTTATTCTTATTTAAAAAATAATATATATAACAAAAGAAATATGAATTAAATAAGAAGTAATACGAATGACATAAGAAAAAATAATACGGATTCGTATTATTTCTAATTTAATACGTATTATTTCTTATTTAATTCATATTTCTTATAATTTCTAATTTAATACGTATTATTTCTAATTTAATGCGTATTATTTCTTATTTAATTCATATTTCTTATCTAATTCGTATTATTTTTCTTATTTCATTCGTATTAGTTCTTCTTATGTCATTCGTGTTATTTCTTATTTAATTCGTATGATTTCTCCTTATTTCTTCTTATTAAATTCGAATTATTGCTTCTTATCTAATTCCCATGTCATTCGTATAATTTCTTCATATTTAAATTTGAATCGTCACTTCTTATTTAATTTGCATTTCTTAAAAAATCGTATTATTTCTTCACATTTAATTGGTATTATTTCTTCTTATTCAATTCGCGTTTCTTATTTAATTCGTATTATTTCTTCACACCTAAATTCGAAGTATTGCTTCTTATTTAATTCGTATTTCTTATTTAAATGGTATTATTTCTTCTTACTTAATTCGTATTTCTTATTTAAATCGTATTATTTCTTCTTATCTAATTCGTATAATTTCTTCTTATTTAATTTGTATTATTGCCTTTTATTCAATTTGAATCATTTCTTCTTATTTAATTCGTATTACTTCTAATTTAATACGTATTATTTCTTATTTAATTCATATTATTTCTTATCTTATTCGTAATATTTTTCTTATTTCATTCGTATTATTTTTTCTTATTTCATTCGCATTATTTCTTCTTATGTCATTCGTATCATTTCTTATTTAATTTGTATGATTTCTTCTTATTAAATTCCGAATGATTGCTTCTTATTTAATTCGTATTTCTTATTTAAATTCGTATTATTACTTCGTATTAAATTCGAATTATTTCTTCTTATTTAGTTGGCATTTTTTATTTAATTCGTATTATTTCTTCATATTTAAATTCGAATAATTTCTTCTTATCTAATTCGCATTTCTTATTTAATTCGTATTATTTTTTCCTATTTAAATTCGAATTATTACTTCTTATTTAATTCGTATTATATCTTCATATTTAAATCTGAATGATTGCTTCTTATTTAATTCACATTTCTTATTCAGTTCGTATTATTTCTTCTTATAAATTCGAATCATTGTTTCTTATTCAGTTGGCATTTCTTGTTTAATTCCAATGATTTCTTATCACATTCTTAATATTTCTTCTTATTTAATTTGCATATTTAGATTCGAATCATCACTTATTATTCATTTCTCATTTATTATTTAATTCGTATTATTTCTCCTTATTAAATTCGAAATATCTCTTCTTATTTAATTCACATTTCTTATTTCATTCGAGTGATTTCGCATCAAATTCTTATTATTTCTTCTTATAAAGTTCGTATTTCTTATTTAATTCTTATTATCTCTTCATACTTAAATTCGAATCATTACTTCTTACTTAATTCTCATTTCTTATTTCATTCGAATGGTTTCTGATCAAATTCGAATCATTGCTTCTTATTTAATTCGCATTTCTTATTTACCTCGCATTATCTCTCCTTATTAAATTCGAAATATTTCTTCTTTTTAAATTCGCACTTCTTATTTCATTCGTATTACTTCGTCTTATTAAAATCGAATCATTGCTCCTTTTTCAATTGGCGTTTCTTGTTTAATTCGAATGATTTCTTATCACATTCTTATTATTTCTTCTTATTCATTTCGCGTCTTTCGTTCGTATCCGCTGGTCCTTTCTCCCGAACCTCTCTCGCGCGTCTCGGCGTTTTTCGATTCGTTGCCTAGATACTACGGAAAAGGATTTAATGGCGTTTCCTTTTCTCTCTTTTTATTTTTTTTTATCCTGCGACATGGTAATTACTTTGATTGCAGGGAGAGGAGTACCTTTTTTTTTCCTGTGTTCCGTAGGTGTAAGGTTTTTTTTTATGCTGGAGGCCATTTTGAACTGTTTTGGTAAGCTATTCGGTGACGCTGATTGGTTGATTTTTTTTTTCTTTGATGTCTGGGTTGGCAATGACGGTGGTTATCGAAGTGGGAGAGATGTTTTTGGATGCAGATGACTGATATTAAAAACAAACAAGTAAATAATGCGCCGAAATTTCCTCGGCGCAATCGAGTTTTCTCAGCCACGGCCCAATAAACTCTCAGCCTTGGCCCATGAAACTTTTACATTACATTCTGATGAAAAATTATATTGGATTCTGATGAAAAATAAGATTAGATTCTGATGGTAAATTGGATCAGATTATAATGGAAATTAGATTAGATTCTGTTGGTAAATTAGATCAGATTATAATGGAAATTACATTAGATTCTGATGGTAAATTAGATCAGATTCTGATGAAAAATTTTATTAGATTCTGATGGTAAATTAGATCAGATTCTAATGTAAAATTATATTAGATTCTGATGGTAAATTATATTAGATTCTGATGAAAAATTATATTAGATTTTGATGGTAAATCATATCAGATTCTGATGGAAAATTGTATTAGATTCTGATGGTAAATTAGATCAGATTCTGATGAAAAATTATATTAGATTCTGATGGAAAATTATATTAGATTCTGACGAAAAATTATATTGGATTCTATTGGAAAATTATATTAGTTTTTGATGGTAAATTAGATCAGATTCTAATGTTAAATTATATTAGATTCTGATGGTAAATTAGATCAGATTCTGATGAAAAATTATATTAGATTCTGATGGAAAATTATATTAGATTCTGACGAAAAATTATATTGGATTCAATTGGAAAATTGTATTATTTTTTGATGGTAAATTAGATCAGATTCTAATGTAAAATTATATTGGATTCTGATGGTAAATTAGATCAGATTCTGATGAAAAATTATATTAGATTCTGATGGTAAATTAGATCAGATTCTAATGGAAAATTATATTAGACTCTGACGAAAAATTATATTGGATTCTATTGGAAAATTATATTAGTTTCTTATGGTAAATTAGATCAGATTATGATGAAAAAATTAAATCAGATTCTGATGAAAGATTATATTAGATTCTGATGGAAAATTATAATAGATTCTGACAAAAAATTATATTATACTTCCGATGGTAAATTATATCATACTCTGATGAAAAATTATATTAGATTCTGACGGTAAATTAGATCAGATTCTGATGAAAAATTATATTAAATTCTGATGGTAAATTATATCAGATTCTGATGGAAAATTATATTAGGTTCTGATGGTAAATTATATTGGAGTCTGAAAAAAATTATATTAAATTCTGATGGTAAATTAGATCAGATTCTGATGAAAAATTATATCATATTCTGATGGTAAATTATATTGGAGTCTGGAAAAAATTATATTAATTTCTGATGGTAAACTAGATCAGATTCTGATGAAAAATTATATTAGATTCTGATGGTAAATTAGATCAGATTCTGATGAAAAATTATATTAGATTCTGATAATAAATTATATGAGATTCTGATGAAAAATTATATTAGATTCTGATGGTAAATCATATCAGATTCTGATAGAAAATGATATCAGGTTGTGATGGTAAATTAGATCAGATTCTGATGAAAAATTATATTAAATTGTGATGGTAAATTAGATAAGATTCTAATGGAAAATTATATTAGATTCTGATGGTAAATTAGATCACATTCTGATGAAAAATTATATTAGATTCTGATAGTAAATTAGATCAGATGCCGATGAAAAATTATATTAGATTCCTATGGTAAATTAGACAGATTCTGATGGAAAATTATATTAGATTCTGACGAAAAATTATATTGCATTCTATTGGAAAATTATATTAGATTCTGATGGTAAATTAGATCAGATTCAGATGAAAAATTATATTAGATTCTGATGGTAAATTAGATCAGATTCTGATGAAAAATTATATTAGAGTGTGACGGTAAATTATATCAGATTCTGATGAAAAATTATATTAGATTTTGATGGTAAATCAGATCAGATTCTAATGGAAAATGATATCGGATTCTGATGAAAAATGATATTGGATTCTATTGGAAAATTACATTAGATTCTGATGGTAAATTATATTGGAGTATGGAAAAAAATATATTAAATTCTGATGGTAATTAGATCAGACTCTAATGAAAAAAATCATATTAGATTCTGGTGGTAAATTAGATCAGATTCTAATGGGAAATTATATTAAATTCTGATGGTAAATTAGATCAGACTCTAATGAAAAAAATGGTATTAGATTCTGGTGGTAAATTAGATCAGATTCTGATGAAAAATTATATTGGATTTTGATGAAAAATTATATTAGATTCTATTGGAAAATTACATCAGATTCTGACGAAAATTATATTGGATTCTGATAAAAATTACATTAGATATTGATGAAAAATTATATTGGATTCTAATGGAAAATCATATTAGATTCTGATGGTAAATTAGATCAGATTCTGATGAAAAATTATATTGGATTTTGATGAAAAATTATATTAGATTCTATTGGAAAATGACATTAGATTCTGACGAAAATTATATTGGATTCTGATAAAAATTACATTAGATATTGATGAAAAATTATATTGGATTCTAATGGAAAATCATATTAGATTCTGATGGTAAATTAGATCAGATTCTGATGAAAAATTTAGTGAAATTCTGATGGTTAACAGCTAACGCATTTAGGCATTCACTGACTGGTGTATCTGTTACTCATAAATAACTATGCATCCATCGTGCCCTGTGGTGAACCAAGTCTGAGAATTTATGCAGAAAGAATTCTCGTCAATACAAAAGACGCCAGTGTTCATGAAAATGCATCACTGACCGGTCTTCATGGGAAATTCAAAACTCCTTAATCCTAGCTAAGGATTTCTGATTACTTCATTAATATGGAAATCGAGAAGCGAGCTCATCATTAACGCTCGCATCCGAATTTCCCTGGCTCGAAGCCCATCCCATTTTTAAGCAATCGAAGCGACCAGAAGAATGTCGGGGATGCAGAGGAAACTGCGGCTTCTTGGAATTACGCAGTTTATAATTAGGCACCCATTCATAAATTTTCTGAGTACTCCTCTTGTCATCCGTATACTACTACTACTGCTACTACTGCTGGAGTATTCTCATTCACAAATTTGTCTAGTATTTGCGTCATTGCTTCTCGATTTAAGGCCTGACCTACAGCAGAAGCCTGGGCTGCCGGCATAAAGGCAGCTCAAATGAAAACAGAAAAGGTTCTCAAATGCTATCGTTTCTATAAGAGCGACAATCGTCGGTAAATGGGTTTTTCAAGTCATTCTTAAATAAAAAAAAAAAAAAAAAAACAGATACGAACCAAGGACATAGCCCTGAGGCACGCCAGAACATAGCACCGGCT
>NC_089747.1:8427500-8500000 GCF_040412425.1 Macrobrachium rosenbergii
TATACATCTGAATTCTAAAACAAATGTTGAGAAACATGCAAGGAATGTTGTTCAAATAACAAAAATCTTCCTGGCAATTGTAACCGTTCTTACTATAGCCAACTCCGCAGGCTCTCTGTCCGCAGGTGTCACTACGTAATAGGTTTTACCATTTTTGTTCCTTTGAAGACTTGGGGAATTAAGATATGCCGGAGAGGGAGCGGGGATGAGGTATGCTGACACATAATTCATGAAAGAGGAGGTTTGCCCATTTACTGCTATTGATGTCACAGGTCTCATGGGGAAGGGGGTTGGGAGGGGGAAGCGATTATTTGTCTACCCTCACCTTTTCTATAGCATCGTGTCTCCCGTTGCTCACGGTAATGATAGCCATTCATATCTCTCCAAGCATTCCTCTCTCTCTCTCTCTCTCTCTCTCTCTCTTATCACCTGCCCTATGTACATTCAGCTTTCACGAAATGGATATATGACGTTACGCATCAACTAATAAATCAAATTAGCATTTCGATTAAACATTCGCCTTAGACCTAACCGGTGAATTAAGTACTTATTTGACTGTTATGGTCGGAACCAGGATTGCAAAGGGCATACGGCTAGCTATCTCAGCCCAATATACATGTTATTCTTCCGGCGTCACCCTTCTAAGGCGAATAGGCGTAGGTAACTCATTACTAGCCACAATACGAATTCTACGATTACCAAAGAAAAAGGTAATAAGTTACTTCACGGAATGAAGGTTAATTTTTGTATTAGAGTGCTGCATTTGGCTGTCTTGATCTACAATATTTAACTTTATGGTGTTGTAGTGATGCAATATCAATACTGATATTATTATTGGTACCGATATGGATTATATGAATAAAAAAATATGGGTTTGTAAGAGGTATCTAATATTTAAAAAAATTTACATCACGTATTCTGATTAAAATTAATTTGCATAGAGGAAATAAATATTCCTTTTTTTTTATTTCAATATGCTAAAGAGCCAATAGATTTTATTTTGTTTAAGAATAGATAAAGAACGAATTATTTTTTTGCTTAGAAATTGTTAAGAAAATGATTGCTGTAAAGTTTGACTGTCTCACCACGGTTAGTTAGTAAATATTTATGAGTCTGACTAGCTCTCTCTCTCTCTCTCTCTCTCTCTCTCTCTCTCTCTCTCTCTCTCTCTCTCTCTCTCTCTCAATGCCGACCAGATATTTCTGAGATAAGAAAAAACTAGAAAGAAACAAATACACAATAAATAAAGCCATTGCTCTTCAAAACAGGCAGACATCATTATAGCAAGACTTAACGCCATTATATTAATGGATATTTTAATTACCCTCGCATATGGACATCATCATCACTATCATCATTATCATCATCATTATGAATACGATGACCTCATGCAAGCTTGGCATTCAACAAGTCCCCCTCCCCCCCACCGTCCTCTTATTCCTAATTTAAATACTCCCATTCATTATTTTCCTTCATTCTATCTTTAGGTCCATGATTTTTTTTCCTGTTTGTTCATTCACTTTCATTTCCACTCCTACACCCCATCCCCCAATTCTGCCATTCCTGGTTTAAATTCTCCTCTTTATTATTTTCCTCCTTTCTCTCTTTAGAATCACGTTTCAGTCATTTTTCCCTATTTATCCACTCGCTTACATTCATTCTGAGCTTATTAAGGAATCCCCTTCGTTCTTTCATTGATTGTCGAGAGGGATCTTCATTTGTTTGTAATTTCTTTACTATGGCAGATTCCTCCTCCCTCCTCCTCCTCCTTCTTCTTCTTCTTCTTCTTCTTCTTCTTCTTCCATTAAAGAGCCGCCATTCGTTGTCATTAGATGTAGAAAGTGATAATTTATTTGTAATTTCTTTCTTATGGAAGATTCATTTCTCCTCCTCCTCCTCCTCTTCCTCCTCCTTCTTCTTCTCTTCTTCTCCTCTTCCTCCTTCTTCTTCCTCCTCCTTAAAGGAACCTCCTCCTCCATCCTTCTTCTTCTTCTTCTTCTTCTTCTTCTTCTTCTTCTTTCTTCTTCTTCTTCTTCTTCTTGCACATTTATTTCTTGAATTTTTATCATGCAGTCTGTGAAACCCACGAGTCGAAATTTCAACGCAGTCTCATGATTAAGTCTCAGTCTTTCTCTTCTCCCCTTCTTTCCCCCCCTTCCCCCCGTGGAGGTATTGCCGTCTATACACCTCACGTGGTGCACTATAGGCATCACTAAGGCCGTTTGCAGCGTCCCTGCGGACTCTAGCTGCACTCACTATTTAGCCTTTTACTTTACCTCCATTCCCACTTCCTTTCTCCAGTCTCACTGTCCAACCTCTTTAACTATTACTTCTCATTGCAATAGTTGGGGTTTTTTCCTAGTTCCACTTTTAGGTCTTTCTACTGTCCAACCTCTCCAACTCCTTTTCAACGTCTTAAGCGCTGAATGGCTGAAAGTGCGCCAGTGTTTGGCTTGGCAACCTCAATTTCATAAAATCAACGTTTTTTCTTTCCTCAAGGTCAGGGCTACATATGGGCACAGGATTTACCCGCCCATGCCCATATACGTTCAATATTCGTCCTGGTACGTCGGGAAACTCTGTCAGAACAGTGAATTGAGAAGACAAATAAATAATCATTAAATCTGCTTCCCTGTCGACTCAGGGGTCAAGACTGTTTTGGTACTGGTGGCTAAATTAAATGTTTGTTGACTCTTTCCTTTACTTTCCCCCCTCCTCCCCCTTCCACCCACCCACCCACACACTCACACACACACACATACATATACACACACACACATACGTATACACACCCCACCCAGCCCCTATCACGCTTGCACAAATGAAATTTGATAAATAACCCGCCAAAAATATCCTACGTTTTTAGGGTCCCCAGAAAATGATAATAATGACCTGACATTCCCTCCTCTCCCCCTTCAGAGAGAGAGAGAGAGAGAGAGAGAGAGAGAGAGAGATCCAATTCCCACCATTTTCTGAAGCGTGTCACGTCGCGGCTGTTGTGTCCAATTACTTAATTCAAAGTCGTGTTTTGTTTATGGTTGGTACTTCGTACTTTCAGTCATGCATTTAGAAGGGTAAGTTTTTCCCTGTCTTTCTTTTTTTTTTGGTTAATTTTGGCTGTTTTTTTTTTTTTTTGCATAGTTCTGGTGCGATGACCTTTGGTGCGAGAGTAGCCATCTTGTCTGTCTAGAAAGTTATCGATCAGTGTTTCTTTTCTCTCTCTCTCTCTCTCTCTCTCTCTCTCTCTCTCTCTCTCTGCCTGTCTATCTGTCTGTCTGTCTGTCTGTCTCTATCAGTACTTATAACAAGTTCATTCTTTTATTCACACATATGTGATTATCTTTATATATTCCTCTATATAAAACTTTCCTTTCAGTCAACTTTTTTTAGGTTCCTATTCAATTTTCTGTCGGAATAACCAACCTAGATGTGGCTTCCTCTACTCTTGTTAACAGAAATGAAAAAATCTTTCAGTTTTATTAACCGTATTCGCTCTTTATAAGACAGGTGTCATGCCCGTACTACTATATTGGGCAGAAACTTGGGCACTTAAGAGGAAAGAGGAGGGACTGTTGGAAAGAGCCGAGATGAGGATGGTGAGATGGATTGCTGGAATGTCACTACTGAAAGGGAGGGAGAGTCAAGATATAAGAAGAATGTGTGGTATATGTCATGCAAAGGAGAAGGCTTGGGAGGGAAGCTCGTTTGAGAGATATGGCCATGTAATAAGAAGAGAGGAGGTGGAACCAATCAAGAGAGCTAAGAACATGCCAGTGATGGGGAGGAGGATTGTGGGGCGTCAGCGGATCAGGCGGATGGATGTGGTGGGGAGGGATCTGGGTGAGGTGGGACTGGGGGAGGAAGATGCAAGGAATAGAAATAGATGGAGAAAGTTGACTGCTATACAATGGGATTAATAAGGTCGAAAGAAGAAGAAGAAGAAGAAGAGCTCTTTCCTAAAGGTCAATTCATCAGCGAATTTCCGAGAGTCGTTTTGAGAACATCACACGACTCGGAAGGATTCTCTAGGCGGATAAATCCTTATCCCTTTTACCTCTAGAGATACCATGTAGACTGAAAATAGGTTTACTGCCAACAGTGATCCTTTTTGGTCACAATATAGGCAGTGCTGGAATTCTGTTTAGTATCCCATCAACGCCAGCTGCGATGCTTTCTGACTTTTTATTTTAATCCTTTCTCCATTGGCTTCTCAATTCTCCAACTTCTCTAACAATCCATTTTCACCTATTTTACAGCAACATTTTTGGACCAGTTCCCGGAGATTCTAGAAATACGATTAAGTGGCCTAGATTAAATACTTATCATAATAATATGGTAATATAAGAGAGGATCGAAACGGCAGTCACTACAATAAGAATGTTAAGTACCTATCTAAAATTCAGACCGACGTAATGAAAGGTTTCGAGCCCTGGCTGGACGATGTCAAGCATTAATATGAAGACTATTGGAGATACAAATCCACAGTTATGTATGGGTATAAATATATTTAGAAATCGATCTATATAGAGAGCTTTCGATTTATTTTTAAATATATTTGACCCATAAATAAATGTGGATTTATTTCTCCATTTCAAAACTCATGAAGGTCGTTACTCACACAGTGTCCTTGTTACACCAGAAAGATATATATACTGTAGATAGGCCTCAAAACTGTTATTATTATATCGTAAAAATTATAAATTTTTTAGGAAAAACTCTGATGATTTAAAAAGTTGTAATTTATTTTTTTTTTCTTTTTTAATAAGTGGTATCTCTTCCTTCTGTATTTTCCTTTACCTCCTCTTACTTCTTCTTAATGAACGCCGTACTCTTCGGAAGCTTAAATTTCAAGTCAATGGCACCTTTGGTGGGCTTGTTATATAGTTCCTCGTTGGACGGGTCGGTACCGTTCTCGGTAGCACTTTGCCAATGAAGAATTAGAGGAATTTATTTCTGGTGATGGAAATTCGTTTCTCGTCATAATGTGGTTCGGATTCCACAATAAGCTGTAGGTCCCGTTGCTAGGTAACCAGTTGGTTCTTAGCCGTAAAATAAATCTAATCCTTCAGGCCAGCCCTAGAGAGCTGTTAATCAGCTCAGTGGTCTGGTTAAACTAAAGTATACTTAATTTCTCCATATGAATAGGTTCCATCTACTGAATAATAATACTAATAATAATAATAATAATAATAATAATAATAATAATAATAATGATAATAATAATAACACTTACTTAAAACGCGCTAAGACCTATTAATTATTTTTATTATGTTTTTACTTTTTTAAATGTCCTAATTAGGCAACGAATTCCCTTACAAAAAAAAAAAAAAAATCCGGGAGAGTAGAAGGGATGACGTCACGCCTCACTTCAGGACTATGAGTCGAGTCATACTTCCCAGTGACCTCACGAAACGATTCTCGCATTTGACCTGTCTCAAGACCTTTCCTATAGTTACCCCACTTTTACAGTATGAACAAATTTTCGTTCTATTTTGTAACTTTCTTCTAAGAAACTTTTTAAAATCCTGTTTTGCTATCACGAGAGATGACGTGAATCGTTTTAATGAAGGTTGCAGGATCTCCTATAAATAGAATTTGGTTGGGATAGCTCAGGGAATGCTGAGAGAGGAAATGGGTTATGGGTCCCAGTGAGGCCTGAATGGCGATATGGAGTGAGTGAGTGTGTTTCCCACTTGTATGAGCAGGCTTTATGGTAATATATAATATATATATATATATATATATATATATATATATATATATATATATATATATATATATATATATATATATATATGATATAATATATATATGCTGAGGAATCTCTGTACAAAAAATTTTTACTCAATGACTGTAGTTAAGAATGATTTAATAACCCCATAACTTTAATCACTTCATATAACAAAACACACATACATATATATATGTATTAATAGTTCAGTGTTTACTTTCTATATATATATATATATATATATATATATATATATATATATATATATATATATATATATATATATATATATATGTATATATATTATGTGTGTGTGTGTGTGTGTGTGTGTGTGTGTGTGTGTGTGCATAAAGAATAGATGGCCAGAAATCAAGCAATAATTTCCATCTTTAAAAGTCAAAATATCATCTTTACTGAATTTGTCATGCAATGACGTTCCAACCAGCATGCAGTATTTATTGTAGCATAACCAATCAACTCGTACCCTTATTCCTCATCATAGTGGGCTAGTGGGTACCTCACTTTCTCTACACCGTACAAGTTCGAATCCTGTCAGGGAATAGAGAAGTTCCTCATTTATTTCCCCCTTCGGATTCAAGGCTTTCATTTAAAAGCGTATTTCAAATGCATAAAGAAATCAAGGTGCTAAAATGTCATGAAGGTTATTTTGTTATGTTGTTGTAATGTTTTATTTGTTTATTACAAGACATTCATCAAGTTATCATGTTTCTCTGTGACTAATCGAACTTAACAATGGTTAAAAAATCCCAATGATTGAATGGCGACCTTTCATTCTTAACTATTTGTCTCTTCTTAGTCAAACAGAGCACTAAATATACACAGACTAAAGTCCTTGACTTTTATTCTGTTTGTTCTCATAGCCAGGATATGATATTGTTTTCGTTACTATTGTTCCTATCATTGTTATCAAAGATTATTCAATGAATAAGCCTTTATTCATAGAAACATTGTCTCTTACTACTTGGAATCAAAAGTCCATTCAAGAAATTTTCCTCACGTGAAAGTTGTTGGTGTAAATAAACAATTTTTAACCAATGTTACATTTTCCAAGTGGATGACCAATGCCGTGGCTGTGGGTCATACTGTTAATTATTCTGTTCGTTGCTAATGATTTACATATAATACAGTGTAAAAATTCACCCTCTTGAAAATTTTATTTTCATACATTTCCATGAAGAATTAGTAATATTCTTCATCTAATCTTTACATACAGAAATATACAGTAATCTTTGAGTATAAAGTTGACAGTAATTTATCAAAAGAATTAGAAATATTTTTCATTACTTTTTAATCCCGGGAATGCACTGTAGCTTTTATGCAGAAAACAATTTTTCTAATTTGACTTATTACATTTGCCAAAATTTAGGGAGGGGTAAGCATCCCCTACCCCCCCCACCCCTGACCGTCCTTGCTAAGTCCATGAATAACAACAGGATTATAACCTATTATTTCCGGTGTCTATCAATCGCTTTCGCTTCCAGCTTAGAGAAATTTTTCGGTTGCGACGCAAGACAAACTGATCGATAAGTCAAGTAACTTACAGCCTATCGCAAGGTTTTCAGTGTCTACTAATCGCTTTCTCTTCCAGCGTCGAGATATTTTGCGATTGCAGCGCAAGAGAAACTGATCGATAAGTCAAATTGCCCTTAGTCTAATGAAGGTATTTAGTTCTGCCTTAAGTCTGACAATCCCTCGTAGAGGTCTAGTGCCGTCAGTGCACCTCACGTGGTACACTGTAGGCGTTGCTAAAGGCTGTTTGCTGCGTCCCTTCCGAAGGCCTCTGGATGCATCTCCTTTTACTTACCTCCATTCTCTCTTCCTCTCTTTAGTTTTGCTCTCCAACCTCTCTAACTATTACTTCTTAGTGCAAATGTTTTTTTTTTTCCAATTCCACTTTTAGATCCTTGTACTTCATTTCCTTTATTTTCTGGATCTCTTCATTTTGCTGTCCAACCTCTCCAACTCTAATTTCATAAAATCGCAAAATCTTTGTTTTTGTTTCTTTTTACATTTTCTTTATTCTTGGCTGGAACGGAATCAGTGGATCATCTATTCTTTCCTCAAGCAATATTCTTGAAAAATATTCTTTTGCTTTTTAAGTTTATTTTTCATTTTTTCCCGGGGAGGAGACGTGAGTGAATGCTCTCTCTCTCTCTCTCTCTCTCTCTCTCTCTCTTTCTCTCGTCATTCTGAAAATCTGTCACGTATAAAAAAAAATTCGTTTCTTAACCTTAACCGCCTGAGTTCTAAGGTGTCCCTGTCATTATAATACAAATTTTAATAAGCTTGGATGTAGTTGACTGATTCATATCATAAACTGGCGTTGCACAACGAAGGTCACCGATACTGATTTCATACATAAAAACCACAGGTGGGGAAACCTTGTGATGACGATTTCTCATTTTGTTTTTTATGTATTTATTTTTATTTTTTACGTGAGCTAAAATTTGGCTCTAGACGTGAAACCTTAATAATTTTTTGTTTACTCTCTTGTAAAATATTTCGAAATATAATGCTGTCAATATTCTCTCTCTCTCTCTCTATTTAAAAAGAATGGCATTCAACTAATTTTCTTTACGACTCTAAACAACTTCCGGAAAATAACCAGTTATTTTTTTCGTTAAGAAATTCCTTCGCGTAACCTGAATCACCAGCGGCCGTTGTCATTCGTCCTCGTGATTGGCTGATGATTTTAAAGCTTCCGTTGATGACGTAATCAATCCAGCCGTGGAGATTTTTATTTGATTTGTCTCTCTGTTGGAAGAACTACTTGAAAACTAACCAACTGATGTTTATGATTATTTCAAAGCTACGTGCAAGGTTTGGTATTTGTGATAGAATATGGAAATGGTGCAGAATATTTGGGTAATAAATATGCAATCTGCATCGGTGGAGGCTTGAAATTTCCGATTATCTTTTGTAGTTATTTATTCGATTATCTGAATAATGAACGACAGAAAAACCGATTGACTTACTTCGATATTTTTGCAATTCATTCTACAGATCCATCATGACTCAACGAATCTAATTCAGATGACATTTACCTTTTAGTATTTGTACACAGATATACATACATATATACAGAGAGACAGAAAGAGAAGAAGAAGAGAAAAAATCAGATCTCGCCAGCATAATCAGAATCCTCGGTAGGATGGTTCTTTAATACACGGGTTTGATTCAGTCCTTGAAAAGGGTGACGGGGAGAAGGAGAGGGAGGGAGGGGTGTCTGGGAGTGGGCCTGGGAGATGTTGGGAGGAGAAAGGGGTGGGGGGAGGGTAGGAGGACTAGGAAGAGAACCGTCTGAGACAGCAGCCAACTGTCTTTTCCTCCAGTCTCCTCCCCTTACCCCGCCCCCCCGTCTCATCAAACAGCCTAACGAAGAAGACCTTTAACAACAACATCTATTTATCTCTTAATGACTGACAAGAAAGAGGAGAGAGAGAGAGAGAGAGAGAGAGAGAGAGAGAGAGAGGGTAATGAGCAATGCATTTGCGGGGCGAGTAATTAGCGGCTTTCAATGGAGAATAATGTTTTTCTTGATGGCGGCTTTCGTCTGAATCGTAGTTTCGTGAAATTGGGGGAATGTTGTGTATTCTACCCTCTATCTGATACATCTGAATTAAAGCGTTTTGGAGGCCTTGTGATTCAAAGGTGAACTTATTTTACTTTTATATATCGAACTGGCATAAAATTTAGCGTCGACGATGAAATTTGTTGTTTTTCAGCGTGTCTGTGGTAATGAGACGATTGGCCAGGGAAAGTTTGTATACTTACAGTACGAATACTGAGTATGAATGCATGTATGTATATACATACGTATATGTATGTATGTATGTAATAGGCAAATTTCTTAACGAAACATAATTAAAATATAAGATTTTATTATTATTATTATTATTATCACTCAAAATATACACACAGTCAGGCCAAACAAGTCATATGGTCATTAGCTTGTTATATAAGCTTTAATAGAACAGAATTGCCCACATGGTATAGAAGAGCTAATAGGAAGGTGGATAAGGATAGGTAAAGGTAGGAAGTAACAAACTAAAAAAAAAAAAAAAAAAAAAAAACTGACAAATATACATAATTGCATTTTCAACTGCGTGAACGGAACCCAAAGGATATGTTAGGGAAAACCAAAAATTCCGAGGTTACACTCATCAGGAAAATAGATTTACAGTTGAAAATTACTTATGGTCACAGAGTGAAGATACAATTTACAACAATTTAACGACCTTGAGTCGGAAGTAGGGACATTTTTCGACAAAAATCTAACAATCTGAACTTATGTACCGGTTTCGAAAGTCCTAACACATTTTCCAAGAGCAAAGGCCTCTGGCACGGGCAACATAATGCTGTTTTCTAGCCCAAGCCCGAAGAAGATCAGAAAAAAGGAAAAAATAGAAATAAGGTGTGGATTAAATAATGGCACAAGGCGTCATATATTAAGAATGCTTGTTATCAGCTTATGCAATTGGTGTTAGTCTCCTTACAGATTTACTGAGAAGGCCATTCAACTGATTGAACACAAGTGCCAGCACAGACCAGCTTAATTCAGCAAAATCAACCATATATTTGATGCCTTTGTTTACATACACACAATCAAGATGCATACTTCACAACGCAGTAGCAGTATTATGCAAAAACCAATAAGTTTCCCTGTCACAGGGCAATAGTTAGCAGGTAAGTAATTCAGCGCAACAGATGGCAATTAGATTTTAGATTGACCGTAAAATCTGTCTGAAAGATTGTCAAGTTAAGTGGGGAGTGGCCCTTAAGTCTTCAGTTGTCCCGATTAACCTCACTTCTGAAGGTAGTTCCACCTGAAGGGGGTCTGGATAGACCACGGTCGTTATGTGATGGGCGTTGGTTTGGAAGGTGGACAATAGCAAATATTCGAACCTGCGGAGGCCAACAAGTTGCTTGCATTCCATCAGCAGTAATGTTCTTTGGAGGTATTCGAACACCAGAGTCATCTCATGCCTAATTATTTTTAGAAGTGGTAGCCTGATGATAAATACTTATTTATGATCATCATATAACAGATGGGTAATTACGCACCGTTTAATTCATTCATAATTGCCTTCACTTAAAGAATTGCTAATGGTTATGTCCCCTACACTATTAATCAGGCTTCGTTACTGTGCTAAAGATATATAGATAATCTTAAAGTCCTTCCTACAATATATCGCTATCTCATAAAGATTCACGAAAATTAAATCATGTCTAAAAGGAATTATAAGGAACTTGTTATATCCTTCAGAACGCAGCTAAAATGAGATGCATTCGTAGTCAAGTAGCCAGACGTACGATTCTCATGGTTCTCTGCTACGCAGTCCAGGTATTCAGATCACCCCCGCTTCTTCCCTTGATTCGCTTCTCAGCAGGAACGAATAAACGACAATTCATTCAATCAACGATCGCATCCTTACCACTCCTGCAGGACCTCTTTCCTCTCCCTCAAGAGGCGGCCTCTCACAGACTCCGTTTCTGTCTGCGTTCCGTTCCGTATAGCCGAAGGAAGGAGTTCCCCAGGGAACACTATCCCACCCTACCGCACCCTCTCCGGTCGCTGTCATGACTGTGAGCTCGTACTCCATTTCAGGCGATGATTTTCTACACCTGTTTTGTGGAATGGATGACTCCTGTGATTGCACAGTTCATTGGCTAGGCCTGCTTCTTTCCCATCTACTGCCAAGGTCTGGAATTCTGTACTGTCTTCTATATTTGATTTGATTTATGAATGTTGGGTCTAATGATCTGGCACTAAACCGTTAGGTTATTCAGCACCACACTGGCTTCTATATCCCTTTATTCTTGTATCATAATATTCTATCTTGCAGTAGGCTGGTTAGGGCTCACTCCTTTTCTTATCATTTTTGTTTTTAAGGGAGGTCTTGGCTGATTAAGATAAGTCAGGCCTAGGCTGATTAAAACATCAGGTCGTCAGTTTCGTCGGCATATCCATAAAATCAAAATATGAAATAAGAATATAAGCTTGATCTTCCCTTCGTAGATAATTAACGGCATAAAGTTCGGACGTTTGATAAATTTTCTTGTATTTCATAATTTACTTACATTTTTATCTATTTACTTATTAATTTGGTAATTTATTTTTTCTGTTTTTATAACTGATCTCATCTTTCTGTATTTCATATTACTTTCTGTTACTTATTCCAAATGAACACCATATTCTTTGGAAGCTTGAATTTCAAGTCAGTGGCCCCCGTGGGCTTGTTCCATATGAATAGGGTTCGTCTTCTCAATAATAATAATAATAATAATAATAATAATAATAATAATAATAATAATAATAATAATAATAATAATTGGTAGTAATATTCGGGTTATGAAACAGTCATCCACTACGATTTTTAAAATTCTCATTTTATTTTAATACCAAATGCACTACTGGCCCAAGAGATTAGTCAAGTCTGCTTGGTATGACTCCAATTAAAAGCTGAAACTCAACGAACAAATGCCAGACCGTTTTCTGTTGAACAGATTTCAAGAAACAGAGTCGTATCCGACCGCTGAATATTTCTCTTAATTATCCCGAACACCCAAACGGCGGTTCAGATTTCCTCCAGACATATGGGAACTCGTGGTTACTTAGCGCCCTGTTTGTTATTGCTCCCCGGAAAGGAAGGAAATAGTTTTTACACTGTGGTATGTGAGTATATCCTGTTTCTTTTCGTGTCTCCTTGAAAGCAGTTTGACTAGTTTGACTCCGTACCTTAACGTGTATCTCCGTAGGGGGGTAGTGTTGTCAGTGCGCCTCAAGTGGTGTACCGTAGGCCTTGACTAGAGGGTGTTTGCGGTGTGCCTTCGGCACCTAGCTCTACCTGCTTTTAAGCCTTATACTTTACCTCCATTACCTTTTCTTCAATTCAGTCTTGTTGTTTAACTTCTCTGACTTATTTCTTTGTTGTTTAACTTCTCTGACTTATTTCTTTGTTGTTTAACTTCTCTGACTTATTTCTTTGTTGTTTAACTTCTCTGACTTATTTCTTTGTTGTTTAACTTCTCTGACGTATTTCTTTGTGCACTCAGAGCCTTGTACTTCATCTGCTTTATTTTCTGGAGCCTTTATCTTGCCGTCCAACCACTCCAACTCCCTCTTTTCATTGCTTCATCAAGCACTGAATGGCCGAAAGTGTTCAGTGCTTGGCTTGACATCCTAACCGTGTCCAGTACATATGGGACTAAATTCAAGAAGGAAAGAACAACAAAAAAAAATTTAGTTGTTTGTTACCTAGAAGCTACTTTATATCCACAGTTAGATTAACATTCAAAAAGGAAAAAAAAAAAATCCTAAGAACGACTAAAGGTGAGTTAGTCACTGTAGCAAAAATTCCGTTTAAGAACCTGCGCAAAGGATGTGTTATTTTTAACTCGACTTTGAATCACTTTAAATGGGACGTTTTCTGATACTGTTGTCTCATTACAGATATGCGCCATTTCCTCTGTAGCCAGGCGAAATAATCTAGTGTCCTTATGCATAATGGTATAAGGTTCAGATTCGAAAAAACTGCGTCTCGCAAAGAGGTGCGGAAAGGGTTCGTAAAGGTCAAAGGTTAGAGGGTCCTGGATGCTGTAGGTGCGTTATGGGACTAAAAACGCTGATGAATTCCCGGCTCCTGAGTAAGCTGGTTTCCAATGTAATTCCTACATCCTCTAGTGTTTTTGGAATTTAAAGTAATGGCCTTTTAAACGTTTTTGGTGATATGTGTCGATGCATTACTTAAATGTCAGTTTTATGTTCGTTTTAGAAGTTCTAGTAATGTGACCTTTTTCGGTTCAATCAGGAGAGGATGCGGCCCTTTTAGCCTGTCTCTTAAATGTGCGATAATTCTTAAATAACTTAAAAAAAACTCGAAAATATTAATGAAAAGGATGAATAATCCAGTTTTTCAAAGGTGTGGTACGAAATGATTTTATTTCAAGTTTTGAATGATGCAAACTTTCAACTAACCCAACCGGACGGCGTCTGTACAACAGACCTTCGTTTTAAAAGTCTGACGTTTTCTCGAACTTCTACAGGGGATTACCAGGACTGTTACTCACACACCTGGTCTTGCCTCAGACTAATGAAATTCACTAGATGGCGTCTAGTCGTCTGCAAATTGTCCTAAATGCCAGGATATCCTCTAATCCCCCCCCGCTCTCAACTCCTACATCCCCGCGCAGGATTGACCACAGATCATTGAAATGAATTATATTAGATGGCGCCTTCTCGTCTGGGAGTACTATTAAATGCCGGCGAAGCCTCCGTCTACTGCAGAGGCCTTTTGCTGTGAGCTAGGAGATCAATGGGAAATCAGGGTCGCATACGTGCAGACCCGGCCGTCTGTGAGTGATCAGTTTCCCCTTTGAAAGTGAGGGTGACTCGTCTTTTCAAAAAGAAAAATTGTTTGTCATCCTTTCTCCGAGCATATGTCCTAGAGCTTGTTTTAGCGACCATATTAGGCATATGTATTTTTGTTTTTCCTATTTTAGGGAAGGAGTATACCAGCCAATTATTTTGACGGGAGCATTTTGGTTTACCAGTTTTTTTTGCGGATATGTGAGATGTTTATGGCTACATTTGCTCTTAGTTTAGAATCCACAAAGATTGTTCATTTCGTATTTGTCATAGATGAAATCTATGGAGACCAGAAGGTTGCCATAGGTCATCAAATTCAATTTTACGCGAAAGCAACACCTTTAATAGCAAGAAAAACCAAGTGAGCAAGAGTTAACCCGCTAACTTTGCCCGGTAGGTTTGGAATCCTCTCCTGTTCGCCTGAAGCGTCCGAACTGCACATTTTCTTTCGAGGTTACGTGTTTAGCTGGTGACTAGACAGTTCTCCTTGAGGCTGTGTAACAGCAATCAAGCAATGGAAGTTTACAGGCTCTGTAAATATTGGCAAAATGTAACCTGGAGATAGCTGCAAAACAACGTAACCCCATTCCATTCTGTAGGCCTAGCGGAAGCTTGCGATCGGATTCGGTTGGTCATCACGAGCTGAATTAACATTTTTAAGTGTTTAACGTTATAACCGCAATAGTTTTCGTCGCGTTAACCTTCACATTTGAAACATAACCGACGGATATCCGGAAAAACGACGGGTTAGCGAGGGGTTGAGACTAGCGCCATTTACGTAGACAATCTCTTGACAAACGCTCGGCGCGGAATTTGGTACTTTGCAAGAATCATCGCACGGAATTTACAATTAATTGCTTTGCAAGAATCATCCTTTTTCAGATTGCAGAGATTCGGTACTTTTACGAAGTATCTTTTTCGGAATTGCAGAATTCGGTACTTTGCAAGAATCATCCTTTTCGAAGTTGGCGGCGACACGTGAGATTGTAAACTGAGCAGATGCTCGTTGATGTTTTAAATCTCTTGCATTCATTCTCTTTCCAGTTATGTTACATCTTTATTTCGTATATCGTGTTTTAATATTTAAAAGTGTCATTATATGTCATTCTATCTTTCCTTATTTTCCCTCTTTCGTTTATTGTTTTAATCTACAAAAGAGAATAAGATGCATTTTATTTTGCATCATTGCTACGTAAAAAAAAAAAAGGCCTAGCGGAAGCTTGCGATCGGATTCGGTTGGTCATCACGAGCTGAATTAACATTTTTAAGTGTTTAACGTTATAACCACAATAGCTGTCGTCACGTTAACCTTCACATTTGAAACGTAACCGACATATATCCGGAAAAACGACGGGTAGCGAGAGATTAAGACTAGCGCCATTTACGTAGACAATCTCTTGAAAAACGCCGTCAGCCTTTGGTTGATCACTGCTGCCAACGGCGCGGAATTTGGTACTTTGCGAGAATCATCCTTTTCTTTTGTTTATCGTGTTTTAATCTATAAAAGAGAATAAGATACATTTTGAAATACTGCATCATTGCTATGTAAAAAAAAAAACACCTTAGTTTTTTCAGCCATTAAATATGTTTAGGTTCAGCCTACCAAGACTGAGTAGAAATATTTTGTTACGCTTAGGAACTTTGCCAAGACTTGTCAGTGAAAGTTGATTTTGCTTAATTGCTACGTAAATGGAGTTTTCCTATTCTTTTCTCCTTTCACCGAGTTCCCACCTCTCACTCTCTCTCTCTCTCTCTCTCTCTCTCTCTCTCTCTCTCTCTCTCTCTCTCTCTCTCTCTCTCTATAATTGCCGAACATGAATAAAGTTCACAGATGCGTGGAATATGATTATAAGTTTCACATTATCATACTTTTCCCCTCTCTTAATATAACAAATATATTGTAGAAGTGACACACAATAAGACCTAATAATTGGCAATTCTTGACTGAAAATATGATGCTATTATTCTTTTTTACGAAGTAACATTACAAAGCTGCTAATCTATCTTCTGCCATAATGAGTCAGTCTTCTGCCTGAGTTATTCTTCTCCTACCACAGCTACTTAGTTTTCTGCTTTCGCTGTTCAGTCTTCTGCTATCATGACTCAGTCTTCTACCATACTTACTCATTCTTCTGCTACAGTTACGGGCGAATACCTTTCATTTTATGAGGCGCAAGGCAACCCTTTTGGCTTCTGGGAAACGGAAAATTGCAGAGAAATCTTTGAGGCTAATGTCATAGTCACGTTGTCTTAGGAAAGTGACGCAAGACGTTTTTCAGTCTGCGAGTTTCACTTTTTTTTTTTTTGCTATTGCTTAACGCGTGAAGGCTTAAGTGCTCGGTAATTTCCCAAAGTTTTTTTTATTGTTTGTTATTGTTAAGGGATTTTTACTACAATTCTTCAAAGTATTTCTCGGTTGTTTCCTAAAGTTTTATTTATTGTCTGTTATCCTCGCGGAATTTTTACAATAATCCTCCAAAGTTAATCTTGGTAATTTTACTTGTTATATTTTATTACTGAAGTGGGTTTTGTAGTAAAATATAAAATACACATCTGCCCTTGTGTCTGTAATATTTTATTGATGCATTTTATTATTAAAGTGGATTTTGTAGTAAAATATAAAATATATATCTAACTCCTTGTCTCCAATATTTCTTTATTTCAGTAGAATTTTACTACAGTTTCTGCTAATGTGTTTCTAAAGATTCTACACAATTTTACTTAATTTACCCTAAGCTTACTTTTAGTTTCTATAAAACGAACTCTAAAATAATTCAAAATACCTCAGAATTATGAATATTATGTATTTTTCCTAGTAGAGGAGGCCATCTGGTGTTCAGAAACCCTTAGCGTAATATTCTAGGCTTTCTAAATCTTTTATTTGTAAACATTAAGATCACCATCTCCCATGATTCTAGTTACCTAGCTTTTTGCTGAAATAATTCGAAAGTGAACGAATCTATCTATCTATCTATCTATCTATCTATCTATCTATCTATCTATCGGAAAAGCGTTTCCCTTCTGGTTCTTAGTAATTGTTTGGCTTAAGCTTGCTTTGCCTATACTCTTCTTCACCCCGGTTGCTGCCCACAACATTCGACCAGTCACCAAGCAACTAATTCACTGCTTAGATCAACAGGGGTACATTGGGTTTTAACTGGATGTGTCTGAAACATTCTATCTCAATTGGGATTCGAAAAATTGAAATATATTAAAATATTTTTCCAAAATAAAGTTCTAGCAACAATGTGCATATTTCGGGTTAGAAAAGCATAAAAAAAAGTCTGACCAAGCAAAAACTTCAAGCCAAAAAGGCATTAACAAATTTCATGCCAAAAAAAACAAAAAAAGTATAACAACATCGTACAGACTTCAAGCCAAAAATACTTTAAAAAGTCTGGCAACAATGCACAAACTTAAAGTAAAAAAAACATAGAAAAAGTCTGGCAACAATGCACAAACTTCAAGGTAAAAAACATTAAAAAAAGTCTGGCAACAATGCACAAACTTAAAGGTAAAAAACACAAAAAAGTCTGGCAACAATGAACAAACTTAAAGGCAAAAAAAAAAAATAAATAAATAAATAAATAAAAAGTCTGGAAATAACGCACAAACTACAGGCCAAAGAAAAAAAATTAAAAGTCTGGCAACAACGCAAAAACTTCACGAACTTCATAGCAAACCCAGACTGCATTGAGAAGAATAAGAGAAGAGGAATGCCGGGATGAAATGAACACTTGAAAAACCTGGATAAAACTGGAAAAATTCGCCTCGCGTCCACTTGAGGGCAGCAGCTGCTACACACGGCCCTTAGGAAGCAATGGTGAATCATGGGGCTTCTCACAAGCGCTTGATAGCGGGTTTGCATATGCAAATTCCTTAAGAGTGTCATTACAAAGCGAACTAGAAAGAAGAAATGGCGCCTTAAAGTGATTTTATCCAGATTTGGTTAAGTGGGTCTATAATGTCCTTAGTTAAAGTGAATAGGCATTTTGTTCCTGTTAGTTTGATCTTAATTGAGTAATGAATACCTTGAATGCAGGGCTGTTTCCTGTTTGAAAGCACTTGGTCCCATTGCGCAGAAAATGACGTATGCGCAGAAACTCACGTACTCATTACATTACCCCATTGTAGCTTCTTTTCTTCAAGCTTGCTCCTCAGCCTCTCAGTGCAACTGTGGGGTTTTCTTCCAGTAACACCTATAGACCATTATACGGGTACTTTATTTTCTGGCCCTCTTTGTACAACCTTTCTTTGCACTGTTTTAAGCACTGAATGGCCGAAAGTGCTACAATGCTTGGCTTGAGTCTCAGTTTTAGCAATAATTTGCAGATTGCAAGTGCATATAGACGTGGACGATTCAGGCTGCATGCAGAGAAGAATTCTTAAGCTGTTCCGGCAGAAGCTACAGTGGCCCAGTTCTTCAGTGTCCTGGCTTATCTTGTTGCTATAAGAGGTAAATCCACTTACTCGGAGACTAAGTAGCCAGTGGCAACTATCAGTCCTCAAAGATCCTGCCTATGCGTATCCGAAACACCACGGTGTGATAGTCATTAGCGTAGAAGAGGGACACTAACTTCCAACCGATCATGCTGAGGCAACCATGCTGAATGCACACCATGAACAGCGGTGTTCGATGGAGCCATTGATATCTAAGGGTTCTGTTCATTACGTCCAAATTTGGAAAAAGCAATAAGTCGAAGTGGGTCCCAACAAGATAGGGTCTGGTACTAGCTGTAATCAGTCACAGTAAAATGCTGATTTCAGCAATACGCTCTCTATCCCTCTGGTCTCGTGATCAGTGAAACTGAGCAACGTTTGGACTGCTCAGTAACTGGACAAGTGACCACCAGAGAATATCAGACGCCGATGACATATAAGCTTTCGTAACCATCACTGGAATTTGCAACAGACCCTAGAAGTCAAGTGACTAAGACTGACTGAATGAGTTTTAAATTCAAAGCTGTCAAACCAATTACTGGGGTACTTTCAGCCAGTCAGCGATCAAGAGAGTGAAAAGAGAGTTTCGGAGGTGCTGAACAGCATGGTAACGAGATCCAGACAATAAAGGAAATAAAATACAAGGATCTAAAGGTAGAACTGAGGAAAAACTCCCACAGTTGCACTAAGAAGTAATAGTCAGAGAGAGTGGAGAGCAAAATTGAAGAGACGAAGCTGGAATGGAGGTAAAGAGAGTACGTGAGTATCTGCACATACCATCACTTTTTGCGCAATGGGATCAAGTGCTCTCAAACAGGAAACAAGTCTTCACAAAAGGTATTCATTACTCAATAAAGATAAAACTAACAGGAACAAAATTCATATTCCCTCTTACCTAAAGGTACTGTAGACCCACTCGACCAAATCTGGTTAAAATTACTTTAAGGAGCCATTTTTTCTATCTAGTTCGCTTTGTAATGACACTCTTAAGGAATTTGCTTGTACAAACCAGCTATCAAGCGCTTGTGAAAAGCACCATGACTGGCCGGGTGTAGCAGCTGCTGTCCTCAAGGGGACGCGAGGCGAATTTTTCCAGTTTTACCCAGGTTTTTCAAGTGTTCATTTCATCCCAGTATTCCTCTTCTCTTACTCTTCTCAATGAAGTCTGGGTTTGCTATGAAATTCGCTGGAGTTTTCGCGTTGTTGCTAGAAATTTTGTACAGGTTTTTTTTTGTCCTGAAGTTTGGCAATTTTTTTTGGCCTGAAGTTTGTGCTTTGTTGTCAGACTATTCAATGTTGTTTTGGCCCGAAGTTCGTTGATGCTTTTCTGGCTTGAAGTTTTTGCGTTGTTGTCAGAATTTTTTTTATATTTTTCTAGTCTGAAGTTTACGCATTGTTTCCCGGCCTTTTTTGAAAAAAATTTTTAATACATTTAATCTTTTTAAATTTACGACACTTGAAACCTTTTTATTCCGTTGAGCCTCTTTCAGCGCGAAATTGACCTTGGTCAGGTCACGTGGCTGAAAGGTTATCCGTCACAATTTACCCTTTCATCTTCTGGAATCCACGGAGTCATTGGCACCTGGACTAATTTGGAAATTGGCCCAGGGCACAGGACTTTAGGAAAAGACGGATGTCACGAGACAGGAATGACGAGACAGGCAGTTCAGGCTGAATGCATCCCTGTCAAAAACCCATATTTTTGACAGATATAGAAATGGCCAAAAGCTCCGCTCACTCATTGACCTCAATTACGATGGTGAGGAGGGGTCATCACGCATATGCCTGCCTTACAACCCCAACCCCACCTCTCTCTCTCTCTCTCTCTCTCTCTCTCTCTCTCCATTGTTGTGGTGTTCTCGTTTAAAAGGAATCCGTTACGCAGTTGGTCATACGATATATATTTTTAGTTCGGGGCGCTAAGGGTCAATGGCAGTCTCTCTCTCTCTCTCTCTCTCTCTCTCTCTCTCTCTCTCTCTCTCTCTCTCTCTCTCTCTCTCCCTGTGCCCTTAGCGAAATGGCGGTAATGGAGGCTTACGTGTTAGCCTTTTTAACATTTCACCGGGCGTACAGCGGAGTGCTGTTTCTCATCCTTTATTGCCATTTAAGGGCATGTGCTGGATGAAATGCGCGTGCGCACACACATACATACATACATTTATATATATATATATATATATATGTATGTAGAATCTACTGGTCACTTTTACCAGACACATATGTAATTCTAATAGTTAAGAGGGCATTGTGGCTATTAAGTAAGTATAGCTTAGTTTTACCAGACCACTGAGCTGATTAACAGCCCTCCTAGGGCTGGCCCGAAGGATTACACTTATTTTACATGGCTAAGAACCAATTGGTTACTTAGCAACGGGACCTACAGCTTATTGTGGAATCCGAACCACATTATAGCGAGAAATGAATTTCTATCACCAGAAATAAATTCCTCTAACTCTTCATCAGCCGGCGGCGGGAATCGAACTCCGGCCCGTCGAATGACGGTCTGAAGCTCAACCAACTCGGCCAACAAAGGGGCTATTGTTAGAATTACATATATTAGATATATATATATATATATATATATATATATATATATATATATATATATATATATATATATATATAGGCAATAAACGAATACATACCATGCATCTACACTTAATATCCTAAATACACTATTAACTTTACGATTTTCCTATAATTTTTAGATAAACGTGGTTTTACTTAACATGCGTCTGTCAAATTCAAAGATATATTTATGCACAGATCAAAATATTCTCTTATCTTTCTTCATTGAATAACGAGTTAAAGGAATACTTCATTTAAATATTCTTAGGCTTTCTGTGGAAAGTGAATTCGGGAGGTTAAGAGGTCATTGTAGCTGATAAAAATACAAGTTTCTGGTGAATCTTTTCCCGAAATTCTGCATATACTAAGTACGCTTGTATGCATACTAATACATAAATAAACCTGTATATATATTTGCCTTGCTTGAAAATATGGAATTTTGTTTTGAATTTGAGTGAGTGCGATGTATTTCTTACAGAGTATGGTTTTTAAAGTTGAGAAATGATGAAAATTACGAAAACGACCAAACAAAATTGATTTTCTTACTCCGGCACAGGCCTCAAATTCCAGCGTATCTCAGATCTATTTCAGTCACGTTGATTTTTTCAAATTCTTTAATTCCCAATAAGCCGCAGGGCTAGAAACAATGGAAATTAGGCAATTGAATGATTGTCACACTGTCTTGGTGGTGTGAACTCTACTTCTGGGCTTTAGAATAACATGGCTTCCCGCTGGCTTAGAGGTAAATAACATTGAGCAAAACAGTTAGGCCTAACCTATAGAGTAAAGTGATAGCTTTTAACTAGGCCTAATCTGTATAGTGAGTGGGGAGATAAGTCGGAACCATGTTATATCTATCTAACCAATACGCTTAGTTGTGTCTGACAGAGATTTAATTCCAGGTTCCGTGGGGTTGGACGTTGCCGGATCAGACCAGACGCTAACCAGTAACGCTCAGTCCAACTGTCAAAAGTAGTCGAGGAAGACACCAACTACGTAATGACTGAGTTAGATCGAGTTAGAATGACATTGGGCTGCCTATTGACTTCTTTTTGTTTCTTTACAGTATGAGATATTGCATATTGCCTTTTCTTAATAACGTAAGTGGTCTGAATAAAAAAGAAATGCATATATTTTTTGTTGGTGAAAACGGCCATGATCGGTTTAGGCTTTTGGCAAGACGAGTTAGCTAAATATATACAGAAATACTACGACAAATTCTTGTCTCTTTAGAGCCTTGATATTAGGCATATTTCTTTTTCTTGTGTCTCTAACACGATTCTCTTTTCGACTTCCACATATGTTTCATAATTTAGTCTTCTCAAAGAATGTCATGATTCCAATATACAGAAAACAGGCGTACAGGGAAAATTTAATGTTGAACGGTTCAAGACAAACATCAGCGCCTTTCAAATTACCATCATCAGGAGAGACGGCAGGTCAGCATATCGTGAAGATACCATTAGATCGTATTTCAGGAGTGGTTGACAATGGTTGTTCGTGATATGAAGTGCGTCGTAACTGGAGCCTCGTAATGATTACATTATTTCGGAAGAATTTGTGTTCTTGAAAAAAAGATAGAAATGAAATTCATGTGGCTTCTAAGGCAACAGGTTCTCTAAGCATCCCCAAGCAATTAGGCCTATTGGGTTGAAGTTTAAAGAAGCTTCAAATACACAGTTAATTTTTTCATTTATCCCTCACGACAACTAAATTAGCTTATGGTTTTTGGCCCTTTTTGTATGTTTGTCTTTTTGTTTGTTGGTTTGTCAACACGATCACTGAAAGAGCTATGTGTGAATCTTTACGGAAATCCTAGCAAAGGTGGGTCACGTGACCGCCAACAAGTGACTAGATTTAGGGAGAGATTTCTATGGAGGAAAGAGTTTGTGTGTGTGTGTGTGTGTGTGTGTATGTGTGTGAGGGAGGGGGATCTTTAGGACCAATACTGGCGGAGGTTTGAGATTTCCGGACGCTTTGTACAGCAGTAGTTCTGTGAGTTCTGTGAAGCAGATAGCGTAGATAAGCGGCATACAGCCCAGTAGGCCTAGGTCACAGGTTTAAGAAAAGAAAGAAAAATTGGGCATTAAAGTACATACAAGAGATAAAATGGTGATTAACATTTGTCAGTGGGAAAGGAATTAGGCATATTAACTGCTTTTAAACTTCATATCTCTCTCTCTCTCTCTCTCTCTCTCTCTCTCTCTCTCTCTCTCTCTCTCTCTCTCTCTCTCATTATTTGTAGATATTTTTTGTTGTCATTCATGTTCTTTCAAAAAGAACAATGGTGGAACACAGGCTATCAAAAGGCAGAGTAATATTTTACATTTCCAAATACTGTACTACAAAGCGCGGTGTTACATTCTTCTCTCTCTCTCTCTCTCTCTCTCTCTCTCTCTCTCTCTCTCTCTCTCTCTCTCGTTTCAGATGTATGTTACTGTTATCCAAGTTCATTCAAAATGAACAGCATTGTACACGCAACATATTAAATTGTACACCTTCCTAACATTATAATAAAAATCATAAATGTTACTCCCCACCCTCTCTCTCTCTCTCCATAGTACGCACATTTGTTTACCGATATATTCATGTCCTTTCAAAGTTAACGTAATTTTTTAAAATTTAAAGTTAAGCATTCCTAACACTGTACTACAAATCGTAGTTGTTTCTCTCTCTCTCTCTCTCTTTCTCTCTCTCTCTCATAATTAAGATGTACGGCCTGCATTACAGAAATTACCCATTTCATTCATCAAGACATAAAAATAATGATATGCATTCAAGAGCAAAAAATCATCTGATGTAATCCTAGACCTAACGCCAGGTTTAGGTTGCATTAAGCTCGATTCGTAACCACACAAGGGACGTTTTATTCTTCTTCTTCTTCTTCTTCTTCTTCTTCTTCTTCTTCTTCTTCTTCTTCTTCTGTTATTTCCTTGCGTTTGTCTTTTGTTAGTGAGGAATCATTTAATTGTTATTCGCCTTGGATTGATGTTGATGCTTTCTGGGTTCCTTTTATTCATTGTATTTTTGTCTAACTTATGTCTGACGTTTTTAAGGGTAAACATCTCTGTCGTTCTTAAGAGCCCAAATCTTGGTTGTTTTTCAGAGCACAAATCTCTGTCGTTATTAAGAGCCCAAAACTCTGTCGCGCTTTGGAGCCAAAATCTCAGTCGATCCCAAATCTCTGTCGTTCCTAGGAGCAAAAATCTCTGTCGTTGTTTGGAGTCAAACTCTCAGTCGATCCCAGATCTCTGTCGTTCCTACGAGCCAAAATCTATCTTTCTGAGGAGCCAAAATCTCTGTCGACCCCAAATCTCTGCCGTTTTTGGCAGCCACAATCTCTGTCGTTCTTGGCCTCTTTCCCCCGTGGAAGCAATCTCCCTGTAGGCTGCCCGTCTGCGCCTCAGCTCCCAGCGGAAACCGAAGGAGCTTGTATCTTTCCATCTAAAGATGTGTTAATGGTTTCACTCGAACAGCCGCGCCCTTGTGCGTCTGAGGCCCTTTCTTCCTGACGGAGTACTCGCCAGGGAGCGTAAATCGTCGCTAATGACCGTGTGGGAAAAGATAGATGCCCAGGGAGTCGAGGAGCTTTGATAATCTCCCAAGGCTATCTGGGTGGTGGGAGGGTTCCTTAATGACTGTTATTTGGGGGGGGGGGCGGCGCGATTCAATGACCGCACGAAGGTCGCCCCGTAACGAGGAAGATTTGGATGCTTTCATGGTGATAATGATGATGATGATCGTGATGAAGTTTAGAAAAAGGGTGATGCAACGGCCGTTGCAGTGCATTGCAATTGCTTGGCCCTGTCCCCACAGTTGGTTTTCTGCGGCGGAAGTAGAGCTACTTCGAGCTGGAGTCATCCAGGGAGAGCCACCAACCTCCTCTCTCTCTCTCTCTCTCTCTCTCTCTCTCTCTCTCTCTCTCTCTCTCTCTCTCTCTCTCTCTCTCGTCAATGACACTGTAACCTGCAAACCTTTCTAAACTCACAGAACCTGTAAACTGTAAGTATTTCTAAACCATTAATAGACCTAACCTAACCTATTACCCTCCATTTTATCTAAGCTAACAAACTTGTAATCTTCATACCAAAGGACCCTGTAACCTGCAAACCTTTCTAAACCAACAAACCTGTAACCTGTAAGCCATTCTAAATAACAAAACATGCAACTGTAAACCTTTCTAAACCTCTAAACGTTGCTGACACTTCTCAACAGGCAGACGAACCTGTAACCTTCTAACATTTCCAGACAAATGAACCTGTAACCTGCCAACCTTTCTAAACAACCAAACCTGCAACCCACGAACCAATTTAAAGAATTGTACCTGTACCTGGAACCCTTCTATTAAACCTGTAACCAACAAATCATTCTTAAAAAACAGATCATGTAACCGTAACCCTTTCTAAGAAATTAAACCATAACCTGCTAACATTTCTGGACAACTGAACATGTAACATGCAAACCATTGCAAACCTCCAACCCTGTAACCTGCAACCCTTTCTAACCAAAGGAAGCTGTAACGTGCAACCCTCTCTAACCACCGGAAACTGTAACATGCAATTCTCTCTAACCAACCCAAGCTGCAACCCTCTATAACAAACGGGAGCTGTAACCTGCTACTCTTTTAATCAAACTGTAACCTGAAACCATTTCTAACCAACGGAAGCTGTAACCTGCAACCCTTTCTAACCAACGGAGGCTGTAACCAGCAAACCTTTCTAACCAACGGTAGCTACAACCTGCAACCCTTTCTAACCAAATTGTAACCTGCAACCCTTTCTAACCAACGGAAGCTGTAACCTGCAACCCTTTCTAACCAACGGAAGCTGCAATCTGCAACCCATTCTAACCAACGGAAGCTGTGACCTGCAACCCTTTCTAACCAACGGAAGCTGTAACCTGCAACCCTTCCTAACCAACGGAAGCTGTAACCTGCAACCCTTCCTAACCAACGGAAGCTGTAACCTGCAACCCTTCCTAACCAACGGAAGCTGTAACCTGCAACCCTTCCTAACCAACGGAAGCTGTAACCTGCAACCCTTTCTAACCAAACTGTAACCTGTAACCCTTTCTAACCAAACTGTAAACTGTAACCCTTTCTCACCTAACTGTAACCTGCAACCCTTTCTAACCAAACTGTAACCTGCAACCCTTCCTAACCAAACTGTAACCTGCAACCCTTCCTAACCAAACTGTAACCTGCAACCCTTTCTAACCAAATTGTAACCTGTAACCCTTTCTAGCCAACGGAAGCTGTAAAAATACAACAGTTCTCCCTCACTGGTGACCCCAATAACCTACATCATTCACCTCCACGTCTGTGTCTTCCATGACTGTGTGCTTTTGGAAGCAACCCCCTTCGAGAACAGTGGAAGCTCTGTGCTTTCTGGGCGACTCTCAATTATGGACGTGAAGTGACGTTTGCAATTCTGACGTACGATTTTGTTTAGTGTCTTTCACTTTATTATTATTATTATTATTATTATTATTATTATTATTATTATTATTATTATTATAGAAAGTCTTCAGAATTGAAAACCTTATGAAGAGAAAGAAGTTTAGAATGGATGCTGATAATATATTCCGGTAAATACGCATTAGATATTATTATTATTATTATTATTATTATTATTATTATTATTATTATTATTATTATTATTATTATTATTCAGGAACCTTTGCAGTCAGGTGCAAAGATTATTATGAATTATTCTAAGAAATAACGATAACCGAATGATTTAAAAATTCGGATCATGTCAAGATTAGCGAACCCAATGATCCCCACGTAAAGAATGGCCCACCCTTTCCGGTCCGAACTCCAATTCCACATGAGGGCTAGTACTAAACACGGTGGAACAGTGATTCATCTACACTATTTCTCCGTGTTTAGTACTAGCCCCTGGGGGAGCGTCAACAGTATGTCGTCTTGTTTAGTACCAGCCCCTGGGGGATCAGATGTCTAGTACCGAAGTGTTCATGTCTAGAACAGCGAAACCGATTATTCCCATGTAAAGAATAACGAACCCAATAATCTTCTTGTAAAGAATAGCGAACCCTGGTGTGAGTGGATTCGCTAATCTTGACATGATCCAAAAACTCTTATAAAACCGTCTGGGACACCTCACATTCGGTCGTAATAAACACGAGAATTTATGGTCTGTATTTTTTTCAGCTGACGGTAATTATCCACAACCGATATCGTAAAGCCTCTCTCTTCCACCTAATTGGTCGTTATGTTTGTTCTGCAAACTCCAGTGGGCGATGGGTGGCATGATCATCAGCCAACCAAAATTAAGTTTAATGATCTCGGCTGAGGATATTTAACGTCAGCTCAGAAAGCGGGGGGGCGGGGAATTGTAGAAGCTTTTTGTAGAAGCTTTTCAGTTTGTCATCTTAAGACTACAAAATGAAAAGTGTGTCAGCAGGTTGGAGTAAAATCCTGGAATGAATAATAATTATCAGTATCCCACCTAATCTCGATAAACTTCACAATAACGTGTATATCTAATGCTAAAAACAAAATTCAGGCATGTTTAGTGGAATACTTCATGAATAAACAATAGTATAAATTTTAAAAGTTTCAATTACTGTCATTTCATAACCTAAATACTTAACAGGAAAGTCAGATTCCAGAAATGGAATACTTTTAAGATCACCTAAATTTCAGAGCTACGGACTGAGAACATATCTTGGCCTCTGTGACTTGTGGTTCCTGATGAATTAGGCAGGATACCAGAGGTGGGGGAGGGGAGGGCGGCGGCGGGCCTTGAACCAAAAGAAGGCTGAGAACTAGCGTTAGAAACATGCCTGAGAAGAACGTGAACTTTACCAATAGGCTTCTTGAGAATAGCGTGAGGAAGAAGGAAAGGACCCCGTATGGGGTTAGTACCTCCAGTGCACCTCATGCGGTGCACTGTAGGCATTACTTAAGGTTCTTTGCAGCGTGCCTTCGGCCCCTAGCTGCAACCCCTTTCCTTCCTTTTACTGTACCTCCTTTCGTATTCTCCTTCTTCCAACTTCCTTTTCAGCCACTCCTAACAATTGATTCATAGTGCAACTGCGAGGTTTTCCTCTTGTTTTACTGTACCTCCTTTCGTATTGTCTTTCTTGCATCCGACTTTCCACCCTCTCCTAACAACTGATTCATAGTGCAACTGCTTTGAGGTTTTCCTCTTGTCGCGCCTTTCAAACCTTTTACTGTCAATTTCCGTTTCAGCGCTGAATGACCTCATAGGTCCCAGTGCTTGGCCACTGACCTAAATTCTTTATTCAATTCAATTCAGTCAAGAAGGAAAGGAAACTTGTAAAGAATATGGAGTAAAGTTGTATATATGTGATAACAGATAATAGGTAAAGCAGTATTAACTCAACAGGCTTTTATTAAGACTTTATTATAAGTGCATTGTGTTTTATGTGTGTTTTGGCGTCATCGTATGATTGGTATTGGACAAAATTTGGATTTGTCAGACGGTCTCAAGCTAAGCTTCAATACTCTCTCTCTCTCTCTCTCTCTCTCTCTCTCTCTCTCTCTCTCTCTCTCTCTCTCTCTCTCTCTCATTGTAGTTGTCAAAAAAAAAAGCGTTTCATGTGCATTTCAATGTCACAGATCCTGTATATATATATATATATATATATATATATATATATATATATATATATATATAGAGAGAGAGAGAGAGAGAAAGAAGAGAAATATTAACTATAGATATACATGTATATATATCTATTTATATATATATATATATCTATATATATATATATATATATATATATATATATATATATATATATATATATATATATATATATATATATATATATATATATATATATATATATATATACACACACACACACACACATATATATATATATATGAATATCTTTCTATCGTTCTTTTCGTTGCAATCTAACAGCGTTCTATGACATTAAAATACTCATAAAACGCTTCTCTTGACAACCACGGTATGATACCCTCAAACTCTTCAAAAAAGCAGCCAAAAAAAAAAAATAAAACGACCAAAAAAAAAAAAAAAATAAATAAATAAACAAAATCGCTAGAGGAGGAGAGAAACTTGAGGCCTGACCGATCGTTTCCGCTGTCACGAGGTCAGATCAGGTGTCGAAGGTTCAAAGGAGGTTCCCCGATCACCCGCTGCGCTGAGGGAACAGAGCAGCCCGGATGATGTTGATGTTGTATGTTTGTTGTTATTATTTTTGTTATTGCTGTTGCTTTCGAAGAGAGGGATTCATAGGATAGCTTTTTGTTGTGTGTTGTTGATGTTATTGTTATCGTTGATTTTTGAAGAAAGGAATCTGTAATATAATCTTTTTGATAGGATGTGTGGAAATATGTCCTCAAACTTCACTAATAATAATAATAGTAATAATAATAATAATAATAATAATAATAATAATAATAATAATAATAATAATGAAATAATAATAATAATAATAATAATAATAATAATAATGACGTTATTATTATTATTATTATTATTATTACTATTATTATTATTATTTTCACAATACTACCATAATCCAATGAAATGAAAGGTTACGAACTTACCAAGTTACCACAGAATTAAATGCCCTTTCATGAAAAAATACAACAACAACAACAAAAAATAATAATAATAACAATAATAATAATAATAATAATAATAATAATAATAATAATAAGAAGAAGGTATTGAGATCATATTGCACTTACGCAGAACATTTTGACTGAAATATTCGGCCGTGCTCAAGTTGGCGTTTCCTTTTTTGATGGTCACGTGATCAGTTACTGACCTAGACCAAATTAGCACAATTTTGCTGTTCATATTTGTCAGCACTTTGCTTAAAAATTAAATTATATTAAGTTGTCACATAAACACACATGCATACATATATATATATATATATATATATATATATATATATATATAAATATATATATATATATATAAATATGTATATGTATATGAATATATATGCGTATATATATATATACTCGTATATACATACATACACACACACACACATATATATATATATATATATATATATATATATATATATATATATATATATATATATAGTATATATGTATATATATATGTAAATGTACTGTATGTATGTGTGTATTATATATATATATATATATATATATCATAAGTTTGCAAAGAATATGAAAAATAGATACTGTTTCACAATACGCAGAGCATTCATTTAATCGCAAACAAAAGGCATGGTTTAATATACACTCAGAAGTATACAATCTTTTTAAGTTCCTTATATAGTATTTGTCAGAGCATTAATATTTAGGTTCATGTACACCTCCTATAGGCCTGCATCTATCTCTGCTTAATAATACAATCTTATTTCTATTTTCATTCGTGTTCATTTTAGCAACTGAATTGAAGTGAATATAGAATTTAGGCCAAAGGCCAAGCACTGGGACCTATGAGGTCATTCAGCGATGAAACGGAAATTGACAGTAGAAGGTCTGAAAGGTGTAACAGGAGGAAAACCTCGCAGTTGTACTATGAATCAATTGTTAGGAGAGGGTTAAGGAAAGTAAGATGGAATAGAGAGACTATGAAAGGAGGTACAGTAAAAGGAACGAAAGGGATTGCAGCTAGGGGTCGAAGGCACGCTGCAAAGAACCTTTAGTAATGCCTACAATGCACCGCATGAGGTGCACTGAAGGCACTAACCCCTATGGGGTTCATTTGAGTAATAATCACCAATATTCAAATACAGTCATTTTGCAACTTTCTGTTTATGGTATCCGAACAAAAAAGTAGAAATTTGTTAAAGAGTAATAACGAGATCTTTCTCATTCTTTAGTTTATTTTAAGTTATTTGACGATTAACGGTTCTGCGACTTTGTTCTGCAAGAGTTAAGAAGTCACGTAGTGACATTCGGCAAATGTCAGTCATTACGTTAAGTAGAACAATATTCTTTCCTGGGTTTGTTCTGTTAAGAAATGTAAAAAATATCGCCTTTTTTTAAAATTTATTTTACTCTACAAAGTAGGATTCGCCATTTTGTGTTTTACCGAAAGTTTGAAGAAGTGTCAAGTACTGAAACTTGGCAATAATATGCTTTTATTACTCTAAATCGAACAAGGTTATTCATTACGTTTGTTCGCTTCTGAATTCTCCAATAAAATAGTGAAATGCCGCTGATATTTTTAGTTTTCTGAAAAGAAAACTGTTGTGCCGGCTTTGTCTGTCCGTCCGCACTTTTTCTGTCCACCCTCAGATCTTAAAAACTACCGAGGCTACAGGGCTGCAGATTGGTATGTTGATCATCCACCGTCCAATCATCAAACATACCAAATTGCAGCCATCTAGTCTCAGTAATTTTTAATTCATTTAAGGTTAACGTTAGCCATAATTGTGCGTCTGGCAACGATATAGGCCAGGCCACCACCGGGCCGTGGTTACAGTTTCATGGGACGCGGCTCATACAGAATTATACGGAGACCACCCAAAAGTTAGATCGATTTTCGGTGACCTTGATTATACACTAGCGGCTTCACTGAAAACTCGATTGCTCCGAAGAAACTTCGGCGCATTTTTACTGTTTTTATTATCTTTGCGAGGGTTTCTAAACGCCAAACAGCTAGACTCGTTAAATTCTGCTGTTGACGAGATCTCAAACACGAGGTCTCTCTGGTCTCGTTCCATTAAAACCTGCCAAAAGTGAAATAACAAAATACTGTAAATTTTTGTTTACTTCACTCAGCAAAGGAAGCTTCTTCTTCTTCTTCTTCTTCTTCTTCTTCTTCTTCTTCTCTGTTTTCCCACGAATTTAGAGAAATCGAGTCTCGCCAGACATTCCGTAACTGTGTTTACACGATTTCGACCGCCAAACTTCTCGCACCCAACTTATCTTTGCTGAATGTAAAATAACGCAATATCGTTCATCTTTGTTTACGTAAAATCGCAAAGGACTCTTCTTCTTCATCTTCTTCTTCTCCGTTTTCACGAGAATTTGGGGGTATTTCGAGTTCGAACTCGAAACATCCCGCATCGAACGAATCCTTGAAATGGACGTGCGAAGTTGCGTCAGACAAGAGAAGCGAAATGTGCGTGACAGATGCTGGTGTTCCGCGAGGCTATCATCCTCTACTCTTTCCTCCTCTCCCCTCTCCTCTCTCCCCTCCCCTCCTCCTACTCCAGACTATCAATTACCGTTGATTACTGTCTTGGGAGTGAAATGGACGGCACAGTACTCGTTGTCATTACATCCTTGAAGAACGTTATGGCTGCCAAAGGCATTACAGTTGTTTTTTTTGTTATTGCATTTATATTTTTTCGGGGGTCCTAATGGTACACGTGGTGGCGTCGCTTCCCCATATTTTGTGGTTGCGTTTCCTTGATGTATTTTGTCTGTATGTATTTCTGGTCTGTCTTGCTGTATTTTTAAACACTCGTACAAATTGTTTTTAAATCCTAAAACGTTCTACTGTTTAATTAAAACATTTACCAAAATCTGGAGCCATTTTCAAGACAGAAAAACTTAGATTAAGTGATACCGATCTTCGACTTTCCTTGTAAAAGCGACCATATAATCTGTCAAGTGAAACTGACCATCGACTTTTCTTGTAAAAGCGACTTATACAATCTGTTAAGCGAAACCGACCATCGACTGTCCTTGTAAAAGCGACCTATATAATCTGTCAAGTGAAACCGACCATCGACTTCCCTTGTAAAAGCGACCTATGTAATCTGTCAAGTGAAACCGACCATCGACTTTCATTGTAAAAGCGACCTATATAACCTCTTAAACGAAACCGACCATCGATTCTCCTTGTAAAAAAGACATATATTCTGTCAAGTGAAACCGACCATCGACTTTCTTTGTAAAAGCGACCTAATCATCTGTCAAGTGAAACTAACCATCGACTTTCCTTGTAAAAGTGGCCTATATAATCTGTCAAGTGAAACCGACCATCGACTTTCCTTGTAAAAGCGACCTATATAATCTGTCAAGTGAAACCGACCCTCGACTTCCCTTGTAAAAGCGACCTATATAATCTGTCAAGTGAAACCAACCATCGACTTTCAATGTAAAAGCGACCTATATAACTTGTTGAGCGAAACCGACCATCGATTCTCCTGGTAAAAGAGACCTGTATAATCTGTCAAGTGAAACTGACCATCGACTTTCATTATAAAAGCGACCTATATAATCTGTTAAGCGAAACTGACCATCGACTTCCCTTGTAAAAGAGACCTACAGTATATAATCTGTCAAGTAAAACCGATCATCGACTCTCCTTGTAAAAGCGACCTACATAATCTGTCAAGTGAAACTGACTATCGACTTTCCTTGTCAAAGCAACCTGTATAATCTGTCAAGTGAAATCGACCATCGACTTTCCTGGAAAAAGCGACCTATATAATCTGTCAAGTGAAACCGACCATCGATTCTCCTTGTAAAAGCGACCTATGCAATCTTTCAAGTGAAACTGCCCATCGATTTCCATTGTAAAAGTGACCTATATAATCTGTCAAGTGAAACCGACCATTGACTTTCCTTGTAAAAACGACCTATATAATCTGTCAAGTGAAACCGACCATTGATTCTCCTTGTAAAAGCAACCTATATAATCTGTCAAGTGAAACCGACGATCGCCTTCCCTTGTAAAAGTGACCTATATAATCTGCCAAGTGAAACTGACCATTCATTCTCCTTGTAAAAGCAACCTATATAATCTGTCAAGTGAAACCGACCATCGATTCTCCTTGTAAATGCGACCTATATAATCTGTCAAGTGAAACCGACCATCGATTCTCCTTGTAAATGCGACCTATATAATCTGTCAAGTGAAACCGACTATCGCCTTCCCTTGTAAAAGTGACCTATATAATCTGAAAAGTGAAACCGACCTTTCATTCTCCTTGTAAAAGTGACCTATATAATCTGTCAAGTGAAACCGACTATCGATTCTCCTTGTAAATGCGACCTATATAATCTGTCAAGTGAAACTGCCCATCGACTTTCCTTGCAAAAGCGACCTATATCATCTTTCAAGTGAAACCGATCATCGATTTTCCTTGTAAAAGCGACCTATGTTATCTGTCAAGTGAAACCGACCATCGACTTTCCTTGTAAAAGCAACCTAATCATCTGTCAAATGTAACTGACCATCGACTTTCCTTCTAAAAGAGATCTATATAATCTGTCAGGTGAAACTGACCATCGACTTCTCTAGTAAAAGCGACCTATATAATCTGTCAAGTGAAACTGACCATCGACTTTCCTTGTAAAAGCGACCTATATAATCTGTCAAGTGAAACCGACCATTGATTTCCTTTGTAAAAGCGACCTATATAATCTGTCAAGTGAAACCGACCAACGACTTCCCTTGTAAAAGCGACCTATATAATCTGTGAAGTGAAACCGACCATCAACTTCCCTCGTAATCTGTCAAGCGGAACCAACCATCGACTTCCCTTGTAAATGTGACCTATATAATCTGTCAAGTGAAACCGATCATCGACCTCCTTTGTAAAAGCGACCTGTATAATCTTTGAAGCGAAACCGACTATCGATTTCCCTTGCAAAAGTGATTTATATAACCTGTCAAACGAAACCGACCGTCGATTTCCCTTGTAAAAGTGACCTATATAGGCTAGTCTGTCAAGTGAAACCTTCGGTTGATATCCCTTGTAAAAGCGAACTATCTGATCTGTCAAGTGAAACCGACCATCGACTTTCCTTGTAAAATTGACATATATAATCTGTCAAGTAAAACTGACCTTCGACTTTCCTTGTAAAAGCGACCTATATAATCTGTCAAGCAAAACCGATCATCAACTTCCCTTGTAAAAGAGACCTATATAATCTGTCAAGCGAAACTGATCATCTATTTCCCTTGTAAAAGCGACCTATATAATCTGTCGCCCAAACTTTGTAAAAACGACCTATGTAATCTGTCAAGTTAAAACCGACCATCGATTTTCCTTGTAAAAGTGGCCTATATAATCTGTCGAGTTAAAACCGACCATCAACTTTGCTTGTAAAAGTGACCTATATAATCTGTCAAGCGAAGCCGATCATCGACTTCCCTTGTAAAAGGGACCTATATAATCTGTCGCCCAAGCTTTGTAAAAGCGACCTCCATAATCTGTCAAGTGAAACCGACCATCGATACCCCTTGTAAAAGTGACCAATGTGGAGTACAACTGAATAACATATCTTCGTGTGTAAGAAGATTGCCAGTACTGTACCTGTAAAAGTATGTTCTAGAAATGAAACTACAGAGAGCTTTCGATGAGAATTTTCCTTTTCAGGAGGGGAATCGCACAGATTCTCGAAAGCTCTCTGTATAATTTAATTTCTAGAATATATTGGTACAGCTGCATAACTGTGGATATGTTAGAAATTGTAACTTGATTGACAAAATGTAAAAAAATAAAAACAAAATCAGTAAAAACAAATCCTTCGTGCCAGCCATGTGAGAGGTGACAGTCAGTTCAGTGGTCTGGTAAAACTATTTTAATAATAATAATAATAATAATAATAATAATAATAATAATAATAATAATAATAATGATTCTCTCTGCTGTGTATGTCAGGAAGGATACAAGACACGGGAAATAAGAAACAAATAAAGGAAGACATCCCATAGGCCAATAGGTGGGTAATTCACTCGCGCACCCAGCAGCTCTACCAGAATGCGCTCTAATGCCAGGCGGTAGAAACGTTGTGTCCTCTGTGCCCATTTTACAGAGAAGGCCTTTGACGCTAAAAAGGCAGGAAGCCTTCTTCTTCTTCTTCTTCTTCTTCTTCTTCTTCTTCTTCTTCTTCTTCTTCTCCGCGGTTATATAAGATCAAACTTACCGTTATCCGTGATGAATGGACCCTGTTGAGGACCGGAAATATATTCAGATGAAATATTCGTCATCTCTTTTTCTCTCACTCCGGAAGGTGGAGTGGGTGATTTTCTAGCAGCGGTGAGACAGAAACCACAAAAGACCAGAAATGCCCCAAAAAAGGAGAGAATAGAAAATAGAAAAAAAGAATAATTGAATCTCGAGAAGACAAGTGATGAAAACTGGTGAAAATAGAAGCAATGTTGACAGTCCAGATCCTAGAGGTAGCAGGGTGCGAAGTTGATGAGGTAGCCAGTCCTATGATTGGCTTCAAGACGGAATATTTTGTGAGAGAAGTTAGCCCAGGAATTTTACCGGATTATATAACTTCGGAACGGAAAGTTTTGTCTAAGAAGTTATCGGAAAAAAAACCCGAGATGTTTTAAGGGAAAACTGTTTAATCTTCTCCAGAAAAGAAAAGGAAAATTGACTTAAATTGTCGACAAGCCACTGCAGGTTTCAAGCAAGAACGGATTTGACCAATAAACAAGTAAAAAATGCGGCTAAGTTTCTTCGGCACAATCGAGCTTTCTGTACATCGTATAACCAAGGCCACCGAAAATAGATCTATCTTTCGGTGTTCTCGGTATAATGCTGTATGAGCTGCCGACCATGAAACTTTAACCACGGCCCGGTGGTGGCCTGGCCTAATCGTTGCCAGATGCAGATTATGGTAATTTTTAACCTTAAATAAAATAAAAACTACTGAGGTTAGAGGGCTGCAATTTGGACTGTTTGATGATTGGAGGGTGGATGATCAACATACCAATTTGCGGCCCTCTAGCCTCTGTAGTTTTTAAGATCTGAGGGCGGACAGAAAAAGTGCGGACAGAAAAAAAGTGCGGACGGACAGACAAAGCTGGAACAATAGTTTTCGTTTCAGAAAGCTAAAATGCCTAATATCTGAAAGAACAGAAAACGTCTGAGATCAGAATAAAAATTTAACTTAAGGACGATTGGATACAAAAGAGGTTAACTGTTATAATAATCGTTCAGTGGTTCTCAACCTTTTTTGGCCCGTGCACCGTTTCACCGTATGTCAGAATGTCATTCCCCGCTCTCCCCTTTCCAAAATTGTCTGCCTTAAAAGGTACATTCCAAATATTATGCAACAAAACACTAACACAAACACACATGCTAGCGGAGAAAAAGCCCTGCGCGACCTCTCAATAGTGCGGGCCAATGCACACTGTGGTTTGTGTGCTCCCAGAGCCAGTTTGAGCCTGAAAATCTGTGGTCACAATCCTCCCCCCCTGAAAAAAAGTATATCTTAGTTTAACCAGACCACTGAGCTGATTAACAGCTCTCCTAGGGCTGGCCCGAAGGATTAAACTTATTTTACGTGGCTAAGAACCAGTTGGTTACCTAGCAACTGGACCTACAGCTTATTGTGGAATCCGAACCACACTATGACGAGAAATGAATTTCTATCACCAGAAATAAATTCCTCTAATTCATCATTGGCCGCTCGGAGACTCGAACGCTGGGCCAACAGCGTGCTAGCCGAGAGCTCCAGCCACCACTCCAATAACTTTCAAATTCCCCCTAGGGGAGAATTCTCCCTCCCCACCCCCACCTGGTTGAGAACCACTGGTTAAAGGGAAATTGTAAATTTAAAGGAAACCTTAAAAAACGTCTTTCACAGACACTGGTGTAACATAGATACTGGCACAAGAGATTCGTTCATGTTATTTCCGGCCACATTACAGTGTTGCACCATAGACAATAATTGTTATTACAAAGATGCTGGACGAAAAAAAAAAAAAAAGATAGGGCCAAGGACATGACACCGGATGCCCTATATCCTGTCTTCAACAACCATAGGAGATAAACAGAGGAAAACAATAATTATATTTGGGTACGTTGTGTAAAAAATGAGCCGAGAAGAGAGATGAAGACTTAGTCTTCGGGTTTTGAATGGGAGGCGTTTGCAAGAATATATGACGTTTTATAAATAAGATAAAGACCGCCAGACGGAATACCATCTGCATCGGTTATAAAACCACAGTGAAGCAAAACAACATGCTGGGTGCAGGTTCTGACCAGTTTTGACTTAATTTCTTCACCTGTGTTTTTGAGTGATATATATATATATATATATATATATATATATATATATATATATATATATATATATATATATATATATATATATATATATATATATATATATATATATATATATAAAGAGAGAGAGAGAGAGAGAGAGAGAGAGAGAGAGACCTTACAGAGACTCTCCCAGAAAACGTAGCCCACAGACTCCACATTGCTTGGGGTACTGTACTTTCCACGGAAGGTCGAGTGAATACCCTTGACAAATCTGCAGCAGAAACACGTGAGAAGATGCCCGTCTATCTTCCCGCCATTCGCTTGAGGGCAAGAAGAAGGGAGGAGAAGGGGGAGGAGGAGGAGGAGGAGGAGGAGGGGAGGAGGAGGTGCCTAGGTCAATGGCACTCACGTCTGCCCCACTTGACAGTGGCACTTTCCCTCCCGGGTAGTTTGATACAGGCCAGCCTGTAGAGTTCAGTGTAGACTGTGTTTCAGGCTTTGAAGGAGACTAAAGGTTAGTATTAATGGACCGTTGAGATAAAATCATCAGTGTAAAGAGATAATAATAATAATAATAATAATAATAATAATAATAATAATAATAATAATAATAATAAAGAATTAGATGAAAATCATCAAACCTAATAATGATAATGATAATATAATAATATTAATAATAATAATAGTAAATTAGATAAAAGCATCAAAGAGGGATATAATAATAATAATAATAATAATAATAATAATAATAATAATAATAATAAAGAATTAGATGAAAATCGTCAAACCTAATAATAATAATAATAATAATAATAATAATAATAATAAGTTAGATAAAAGCATCAAAGAGGATATAATAATAATAATAATAATAATAATAATAATAATAATAATAATAATAATAATAAAATACTGTAGACAGTCATCCAGTCTTTGAAAGAGACGAACTGTGCTTGATACTATCAAAGCTAACAAATAATAATTTTAAGCAATAATGATTATTATTACTATATTGCAATGATAGATACCCTTGCATTTAAACGCTATTTAGACAGATAACCCTAGCGGGCATTTTAGACTAAAAAGAAAAAAAATGTTCAGAGAAGGAAAACCCTTACCCAGAAGACCATTCCTTGACCCTGAAAAAAACAGGGAAAAGGAAAAAAAATAAAAAGCCTTCCCAAGAATTCCTTTGAAACAACAAACGCCGCCCTTTGCGCCTCGATCGGTGGGGTCTGATAGAGTAATTGCACCCCTTGTGTGCTAAGGGTCTCTCCCCCACCCCTCCCCTCTACTACCAGGCTGCGGTCTGACGGACGGTATACCACCAGGGAGATTACTTGGCTTATTTCTGAGGCCGTGTCGAGGCATAATTGACTTCTAATGGAAATTCCTGATTGTGGAGTACCGTAAGGTTATGTTTTTCTCTCACTCTTTTTTTTTTTTTTTTTGTCGGTGCGTTTATGCTTCGTAATCATTAGCATAGATATCATCGGATGATTGCTTGTTGCGTTAACCGCTTCTCTCTCCCTCTCTCTCTCTTTTCTTTCTTTCCTTTTCTCTCTCTCTTTCTTTCCTTTTCTCTCTCTCTTTTTTCCTTCACTCCCTCTCTCTCTCTTTGACTGGCTTTTCTCTCTTTCTCTCTCTTTCTTTCCTTCACTCTCTCTCTCTCTCTCTCTCTCTCTCTTTGATTGGCTTCTCTCTCTCTCTCTCTCTCTCTCTCTCGTTGATCCATTTTCTCATCTTTTTTTCTCCGTCCTTGCCTGTCATCTTTATGCTTTTACCATGTTCTCTCTCTCTCTCTCTCTCTCTTAATTTTTTCCATTTTCCCCAACCTTCTTGGACTCTTTTCTAGTCAGCCTACATCCCATTTTCGTTTCTCTGTCTATCCGTACGACTCTCCTACATTTTTCTCTTAGCCACTTCTCTCTCTCTCTCTCTCTCTCTCTCTCTCTCTCTCTCTCTCTCTCTCTCTCTCTCTCTCTCTCTCTCTCTCTCTCACCTGTGGATTTCCCTACAATTTCAACGTAGAAAAATTTCTCATGACTCAACGTCATGGAAAATCATCGCCTGGAAGCCGAGGTTCCAGCCCGAACTGGTTCTCGAGCGTTTCCATAAAGCACGGACGGTCTTTCCAGTTCCTGTTTCAGTTCTCACAACGGAGTCGTACGTTATCCTTATCAGATTCTTTTGAAAGCGGGCAGCTCTTATCGTCCGGTAATGTGCGTGTTCTGCCGACGTCCACACTCCCACTCATGTCGAAAGCTTTATGTACCGAGAAATGTCGTGAAGAAACGTTTTATTCCGATCTTGAGTAGGAAAGCCACGCCTTTATTAACTCTATTTTTTTTCATTAATTAATTAAGGTTAAGTCTCTGAGCCATCTCACTTTACGCAGAAGAATGATGCTTTGAGTCACATACAATCACGTGGGCTACAGCACCTCATTCAGACGCGCGGAGTTCCCTAGGGGTGCTGCGTTTCTCTCTTTCTCTTTTATTTTGTAAATTAAAGTTACGTCTCTATAAGCCATCTCCAAGCATAAGAATGGTGCTTTCAGTCATACACGAACACAGGCTACAACACCTCATTCAAAAGCTCGGAGTTCCCCAGGGATGCTGCCTTTCTCTCTTTCGCTTTTATTTCATTGATTAAAGCTACTTCTCTAAGTTATCTCTCTAAAACGATGCTTTCAGTCATACACAACGCGTAGGCTACAGGATCTTTAGTCAATCGCTTTCGGAGTTCCTCAGGGACGCTGCCTTTCTCTCATTCTCTTTTATTTTATTGATTAAAGCTACTTCTCTAAGTTATCTCTCTTTCATTCATACACGGACGCCTAAGTTATAGCACCTCAGTCAGGTAGGTCGGAATCCCGAAGGGATAGCAACTAATAATTTGACACATCAGGTCCGACGGAGGTTGGACAAATGGTCGGTGTAGTGCTATAATTCCTGAAGGAATGAATGGGTGGCAATTGCTTCGTGTGACTACAAGGAGTGGGGAGAGGAACTTGAGGTACTCTCTACGTTGTAAGCCATTTAGTCATACTACAGCGCCGGGATATAGGGGGTAAACAAAAAGCTGCCTTTTTCCCGTGAAGCGCATAGCGAGGCGAAGAGAGATGGATAGATAAGAAGACAGTTGAGAGAGGGAGGGCGGGAAAGAGAGAGAGACACATTGACGGGGAAATCAGCTGCTGAGGAATTGGAGAGAGAGAGAGAGAGAGAGAGAGAGAGAGAGAGAGAGAGAGAGAGAGAGCTTGACAATGAAAGAAGCTGCCGACGAACTGTCGCAAGAGACTGACAAACAGAGAGAGAGAGAGAGAGAGAGAGAGAGAGAGAGAGAGAGAAAGTGAAATAAGTTGACGAACTTTCGGGGAGGAGAGAGGAGGAGAGAGAGAGAGAGAGAGAGAGAGAGAGAGAGAGAGCTGCTGACGAACTGTTAGGGGAGAGAGAGACAGATTGACAGTGATATAAGCTGCCGACGAACTGTCACCAGAGAGACAGAGATTGACAGTGAAACAAGCTGCCGACGCACTGTCACAGAGAGAGAGAGAGAGAGAGAGAGAGAGAGAGAGAGAGAGACAGCGCCATGAATTGCATATTTGCACTCCAAACGTTCAGAGTAGAGACAGATCTCTCGCGCGTGTGAGGCAACAGTATCGGAAATGCCGAAGATCAGTTGTGAAATGTCTGCTGAGAATGTTTGGGGTAGTTTTCGCTTGGTCGCCAGCAGGGCAGGCGGCGAATTACTGCACAAATAGTTAAATAAGGGCTTCTGGCGTCTCGGCCACTGCCTCGCCATCCCTTTCAGATTCCCCTCGGTCGGTCTTATTCCTGTGGAATTGAGGCAAAATGGAATTTGTGTCCTTTTCCCAAAGGCGAGGTTTCACGTCACAGGGAAAGCATCTGATTCCTTTCGTTTTTACTGACCCACAAGTTATTTTCTCTCCGTTGGGGGGCAGTGCCGTCAGTGCACCTCATATGGTGCAATGTAGGCATTAAGAGTCTTTTTGCAGCGTCCCTTCTCGGCACCTAGCTGCAACTGCTTTCATTCCTACTGTACCTCCGTTCCTATTCTTTTTCTTCCATCTTACTGTCCACCCTCTCCTAACAGTTGATTCATGGTGCAACTGCCAGGTTTTCCTCCTGTTACACCTTTCAAACTTTTACTGTCAATTTCCTTTTCAGCTTTGAATGGCCTTAGTTGCCCCAGTACTTGGTATGTATGCCTAAAATCCATAAATAAATCAATCAATCAATCAACAGGTTATTTTCTAAGAGAATTTAAGTCGTTTTTCCCTAAAGGCGAGTTTTCTTGTCACCCAGAAAACTTTTGGTAACTAGTTTTTATTGACTAAATTGAATTGAATATAGAGTTTAGGCCGCAGACCGCTCTGGGAAAGATTCAGCTCTGGAAAGAAAATGAAATGAGAGAGGTCCGAAGGTGTAACAGGAGAGAAAACTAGTTGCACTTATGAAATATTTGTTAAGAGGGGCAGATACACCGCATGAATGGAGCACAGTGGCACCGAAGGACTAACCCTACAGTACACCGGGTTTTATTGACTGACGAAAATCTGACTGACTCGAAAAAGTCCCTCGCTAACTGCCGAGAGATTTATTACAGACTTTCCTTCATACATTTTCTTCCCGTGAAAGAAACGTGTAGTTACAAACCTAGAAGTATAATTCTTCGCCTCCAGGGACCGAGTTAACTGCCGAGAGACTTATTATAATCTTTCCTTCATACATTTTCTTCTTGCGCAAGAAACCTGTAGTTACAAACCCCGGAGTATAATCATCCACCTCAGGGGACAGAACACAAGTTTAGCATTGTCATAAGACGTACGCATCATCGTTTACACAACCGGGGATCCTCCTGGAGTCCTCTTTCAGAGAAGTACACTAAAGATCCCTCCCTTGTGAAACCAAGTGTTTATTGTTGTTCCGGAGCCATCGGCAAGGGCCTCGCCGTGACTTATCTGCCAGGAATACCCATTAAAACTCACCTGTCTAAACACAAAACCCGCCCTTTTTTTCGCCGTTCTCTTCCGAGCGTTTATCATCGCAACGGAAAGTAAGAGAGGGGGGGAGTACCGCAGGGTCCACGCTTGAACCGTGATTTGCCGGAGCCTTTGAACCACGGCGAGGGTGTGTGTTCTTCTTCTTCTTCTTCTTCTTCACAAAAGGCATTTTGGGAATTTACGTTCGGGTCTTGCTTTATTGGAGGAGCCAGTTGAATTTCATTAGAGGCTTACGCTTTTCCTATATTCCTGAAGGGCTTCCCGTTTTCCGTATTGCGTTTGGTAAGGCTCGGGCATATGAGCACATGTGTATATACCATATACTGTAAATACATTGTAACATGTGCGTAGATGGATGGCTGTATGTTTAGATACATGCACACAACACCACACATACATAATTATATATTTTATATATATACAGATATATTAATATATCTTTATATATATATATATATATATATATATATATATATATATATATATATATATATATATATATACACACACACATATATATGTGTGTGTGTATGTGTATATATATATACATATATATATATACATATATGTATATATATATATATATATATATATATATATATATATATATATATATATATAAATATATGTAGAAAACACTAACTAGATGGGATAACTGCATTTATCCTTCTAAACTTTCAAAACCATTTCAGCAAACCTACAATGAACCTTCAGCCGAAATATAACTGCCAGACCCCTAGGAATCATCCTTCAGTAGGCTTGAATATTGAAGACATTCTTTTAAATACTCATCCTTCAGTAGGCTTGAGTATTGAAGACATTCTTTTAAATACTCCCACAGCAGCATCAGCCCTGTACTTTATTGGTATTTATTGCATTTCTTCCAAAACATCTATAAAAATACTTTATCTTAACTTAGTTTCTCCTATTTTCTCTACATGAGCAAACCACATTCAGTACAAATATCCTACTACCTTTGGCTGCTTCGTCTTTCTCCTGTGTTCCTATGTCTAAATTAATTGTTATCCGATTTGTTAAGGTAGAAATGACAGAAAAATTCCAAATAAAAAATACTTGTTTAAAAGATTATTTAAAAATGTGACATTAGTACAACAAATATAATATCATGGCTCGGTAACTCATAACAAATATAATTATATCGTGACTTATTACAATTAAATCGACTTATTTATTGCCTTTAGATACTGTAAATCGAAAATAAGATGCTTTAACCCTTTTCTTTATAAAAGACGATCGGATACGCTATGATAAAACGGCAGATCTGAATAAGAACAAACAAACCACTACATCAAATTCTCCCGAAGGAATGTCGCGTTCCTTGGGTGACAGATGGCGACGCAAAACGGTCACTTAGGAAATCTCCGTAGCGGAAAGTTCCCGGAATGTGTATGGCAAGAAGAAGATGGTGACAGAGAGACGGTGATTACGCGCAGTTGACAGACGAATAGCGAAGCCTCTCCCGAAAATGCTACTTGGCAATGCAATCAGGGCAACAACAGGCCTCGTCATTGGCAACTCAGGTCTGACGTAGCGGAGGTTTTTCGTAAGGTAGCCTATCGCGGCCCCGGGATCGATAATTAGCTCCCTACGTCTTGCAGAAATGACGACGGAACGTACCCCAGAATCTAACCTACTTGGGGCGTGGAACAATGCCCCTATACGTTTCGAATTGTTGTTTTATTTATTTATCTTTTTTTTATATATATCGGTTATCTCTCTTATTTCCAGTATGGACAGGTCTGATCATTCTTGAGTTTTTAACTTTTTTTAGTCTTTATCTCTCTTGGTTCGTCTTTCACAAAAACGAATATTTAATATTGTAGAATGCTTAACATAACGTTTTACTTGTCTCAAGTCAGATTCATTTTACAATTCATTCCGAATTCATCTGTAACTTTTAATTCCCGTTTCTTTCATCCATCGTCTTTTTTTCTTTTTGTTCTCATGTTTTTGCTCTTCCTGTTATCTGGTTCAGGCATATTCCTGTAATCGATATTTTCATGCTACAGTTCCCACTGTCACTAAAAAGCAAATGACTTATCATCAAATATTTGACTTTCCAATTTCTATTCAATCGTTCTATAGAGAAAAAGGACTACACTTATAACTTCCGTATTTCCCTTATTTCTACCTAATTAAACCCTGTAAATCCTTCAAACAACCAAAACACATATCTGTAACCACATGTACACCTAACTTATAATTCATATGTTGCAATAATCTCTGACAAGGTTTAGCTTAAAATAAAACCATTTGAACTACTCCATAACTCTCCACATTGCATAATTTCAAGGTCCTTCAGTTCCTCGTGTATGGTATTACTGTTGCTCTCTCTCTCTCTCTCTCTCTCTCTTTCTCTCTCTCTCTCTCTCTCTCTCTCCCTTTGGAGGACCCGTGTTCAGATTTCGAACCGGACGAGGATGGACAGTTCGGCGCGTTCCCTAAAATCCATTGTATACATATGTTGGCCTAAGTGGTGAATTTCGCACCTAGTTGTTAGACGGCTGTTGTCGCAGCTAGGATGGGGAGAGAGAGAGAGAGAGAGAGAGAGAGAGAGAGAGAGAGAGAGAGAGAGAGAGAGAGAGAGAGAGAAATTAAATATTGCTCCGTTAAAATGTGTGGTCTCGATGAATTAATCCTGACTCTCTGGGGTGAAAGTGTTCATAATATATCCTTTTAACATTATTTAATATTCTCTCTTCTTTTATGTTACCCTTTTGGTTTTCAACAAAGTCTTTTGGGATGATGTTGCTGGCCTCATGGCCTGTCAGTGACTGCAATCTGACTTTGGTGTCCATCCACTGCTGGGTCGACTGGTAGGGAAAGCCTTGGATCGAACCATGGGCCTTGCAGATGCGAGACCATCCTTCATCACCGATGAATACGATATATATATATATATATATATATATATATATATATATATATATATATATATATATATTATATATATATAAATATGACACAAATATGACACATATGTGTTTGCATGAGTGAACGTTGTGTGTGTGCGTGTGTGTGTATGTGTGACTAAAGATTTGGAACAAATTATTTCATATTTCACAAACAAATTTTGGAGTCCGTCATGCTTCTTGAAATTCTTTTTCCTCTTCTTTTTCGTGACTACGTGATGAAAGACCACAAACTTCTCGTTCATTTTTTTTGCAGATCATTCCTTCGTTCACCGAAAAATATTTACGCCGCGATAAAGATCCCTTTGTCTTCACTTGAATCTCTCGGAATTTATTTCTTCCCCAAGGAGGGTTTTTTAGGACCCAGCTGTTTTTCATTCGTGTGCTTTTTTTACTAAAGACTTAATTTTTACTGGAATAATCATTGTCTTATATTTTATAGGTGGTTGAATGGAGTACGTAATGTATTGGAAAGGCAGGGCCTTAAGAACTGTGAAGAGATAGAGCGCTTGCAAGACTGAAGTGCAGGTTGCAGTGTGAGGTCTGGACGCGTTGCTGATACATCTTCTGAGTAGTAGGTGTATGAATCAGATGTAGATGTGATTTTGTCTGGTTTTGTTTAAAGACAAGCCCTTCGTTAGAGGAAATGGACACATACACGCACTTTAAGTATATATATATATATATACATATATAGTATATATATATATATATATATATATATATATATATATATATATATACAAATGTTACTTATATAATGAACTTTAGAATATTCATAATTACAACAAATTTGAATGTGTATACACACACACATATATATATATACTGCATATATATATACATGTTACTTATGCTCGTAAGACTTTTGAGTATTCATAATTAAGCAACAAATTTGAATATGTATATATACATACACACATGTATATATATATATATGTATATATATATATATACTGTATATATATATATATATATATATGGTCCTTCCTTGACCAAGGAAATACACATGTGAGCAAAATGACTTGGGGCCCACTTACCGAAAAATTCACCATACCTCTGTTCACCTCAGCAGAAAAGTGCGGTAACTTTATTCCTCAAGACCTTGACCACACTGGGCAGGTAAGAAACCCTTACTGACGTCGTAACGTATTAGGAAAATGAATGACCTTGACCTACATTTCAAGGTCAAAGTCTTATCTTAAAAACGGAATCCCAAAATTTAATAGTATGTATTTTATGTGCTACGCTTTCCAACCCCTTCTAATGAATACTATCGCGGTTTAGCGGCTTCCATAAATACAAACAGACATTTAAAATAATCGACCTCATCAATTACAATGCAACGACTGTAGATATGAGTCATCCAACGTATTATCCCTCTTTGTAAATACAATAAATCGAGCATTTTTTTTAAGAGGAAATTCTCGAATCTGTCGAAACGTGTTTCGAAATTTAATGGTCTTTAAATCACGTTCGATATGAGTATTCAATAATTTCAGTTAATAAATAATGATAATCATGTAATGAGTGCCGATTATAATGTTTGACATGGCTTAATCATCAACTCCAAGATCTACTGAATTAAAAAAAAAAAAATCCTGCAGGAATTTATCTGTTGTAATGTTTCTTACTTTATAGATGCCTAACATAATAGTTTCTAAAAATCTCGAATATTTTTCCTCCAGTATTTGCAAACACCGTAAGTGTTTTCCATGAAATATAAGTATGTAAATGTTATTGAAGTGTTCGCACCAATGAAAGCCCTCATATCATATTTGCTGCATTATAGTTTCTGTGGACTAGATATTCGCAGTTATAACCATCGCTTGTATCATCTGAGCTTTGCAAATATATTTCGTTGGTCCCATCAATGAACACTAGACATTCACAAAAAGCAATAATTCCATTCTTCCTATCAGTAGGAGAAGCAGACTCATACACCATTAAATACCAACTTTAACTCTCGTTAAATTCTACGAATATTGCACCTAAGCAGTCACTCTGATAAAAACTTCATCTAGAGTCCGATCGTACTGCTCATTTCCTCGATGCCACAATTGGTATTCAATCTCTTGAAACGGCACACCCACTTTCAATTTGCGTCCAGCTGATCAAAAATCGATTTCACCTTACAATGCCTCTCACCGCGGTGGTGGTGTACTCTGATTCTCTGAATATTATCTCTGTAATGTTCGTTTTAACCGGCGTAGGAATCTCTTTAGGGAATTCCATTCACGCACAGGACGCTAGGGCAGGACACCTAATGTTTTAAACTAGCCCAGGCTTGATGGAAATAAATAAAATTATTCCGACTGTTGATTTAGACTGCCAGAAAGTGATTAAAATTTTGAAAATCTAGAGAGCAGGGCTGCCAACATTATGTGACAGTCACTGAGTCAACGTAGACACAGGTAGACTGAGAGAGAGAGAGAGAGAGAGAGAGAGAGAGAGAGAGAGAGAGAGAGAGGTGTTCCGTCGGTGGTTGATTTAAACTGCCAGCAGAGTAATTAAGATTTTGAAAATCTGAGGAGCAGAGCTGCCAACATTACGTGACATTAATCGAGACAGCGTACATACAGATAGACACTATGAGAGAGAGAGAGAGAGAGAGAGAGAGAGAGACAGAGAGAGAGAGAGCCGTCGGCTGATTTAAACTGCAAATAGAAAGATGGCGATTTTAAAAATCTGGAGAGCAGGGCTGCCAACATTCTGTGGCAGTCATGCAGACAACGAAAATACCGGTAGACAGGAGAGAGAGAGAGAGAGAGAGAGAGAGAGAGAGAGAGAGAGAGAGAGAGAGTACCAAAACCTAACATGAAAAAAAATGAATCAAGAATCACCTCAATTCGTTTCCAGTCAGCGGTCGGAGATGATAAAGAAGAAGAAGAAGAATTAAGCAACGGGGATTCGTTAACCCTCTTCCTCTTCTCGACGCCTATTAAGAGGCGTTTAAATGGGCCATTAAATGAAGTGTCCTCTTAAGACCCAGTTTACTCAGTGAGGGGGAAAATAAATGGGTTTGTGATTGCAAAGTAAATGCACTCTGACCTTGCCCCTACGTTTCTAGTTGCTTACGGGATTAGGTTAGGGAGAGGTCAATTTATTTGTTTTTTTGGCGAAGAAAAATTTATTTCATTTAGATATTCCTTTTCCTAATGAGATTTATTAAAAATGTTCGTGAATCCTTGGGTAATTATTTTTTTTACGTTAATAATTGTTGAAAATTTACATCACTTTTTGAAATGGTTCAACGTTTTTTACTAGGATTAATTTAAAAAAAAAATTTCACATTTTTTCATTATATTAAGAATAATAATTTTCCTAATTTTTCAAAATTTTAAAAGTAATAATTTTCATATTTTTTTCTGATGAATTTTTTTATAGTATTATGGCTTTTTGGATGGTAATTTCTCAGTTGTGATTACGAAATTAATAGTTAATATTCTCATATTTTGAGAAAAAATTTAATATGAGTATATTTTTTTATACTGAAAAATCATATTTTCATTTATTTATTAATATTTGACAAATTTTCTAAACGATTTTTGAGATTTTGATAGAAAGGGATCTTCCATTTTGTTACAGGTAGAAACATTCAATTTAATTTAGTTTTTCTATTTTTATAAGACAACTTATTTAGTTCAGTTTCCATAATTCTTTTTTGACAGAGATGTATTAAGCTGATTAATTTTTTTGTCAGTGAAAAAATGAATTCAGTTCATTTTATGAAGTGTTCTAATGATCAAAATTCTCAATTTAGAATTTCTGGATAATTTGAAAAAAGAACCATTTTTATATTTCGCAACTAACTTAAATTTCATTTTTACCATCCTATGGAAAATTATGTTTCGCTTATTTGAATGCAAATGCCCTTTATGAAATCAATCAAATGATAGTCTTTCCAGCTATATTTTCTGTCCAGAAACATATCCATTTTTATAGCTTTCATTTTGGCCGATATGAAAGTACTACATATTCAGTAACTGAAGCTATACTGATGCTTTTATTCTAAAAATAGGCTTATAAATGCCCAGTACCTTCATTCACTAACACGTCAAAACCTAAATTTTCTGGGCTCAATCAACTTCTTTTCTTTCTTCAGGTATTATTTATTCGGGATTTTCCGTCTTAAGGTATGAGACTCACTTGGAATTCCCCCATCTTGTGTGTGTGTGTGTGTGTGTGTGAGAGAGAGAGAGAGAGAGAGAGAGAGAGAGAGAGAGAGAGAGAGAGAGAGGCAGTGTTGGCATCATCTAAGATAAGAAATTCACTGGCAATTTTGTACCTATCTTCACTAAGTGAAGAGAAGTATAAAATATTTTAACAATACCTTCGTACTCTGCTTTTCATTGAGAGAGAGAGAGAGAGAGAGAGAGAGAGAGAGAGAGAGAGAGAGAGATTCATCACAGCCTAGTAGACAGACAGACAGACACACAGATATCATGACAATGTTAACCATAAACACACTTCAAGAACTAGGCCTAGTTGACAATGCACAAACCTACAAACCCTAAACGCACAAACAAATACACAAACAAACGGGTGTTGGTGAGAGAGAGATTCCATTATAGACTAACAGACAGACACACAGATATCATGACAACGTTAACCATAAACACACTTCAAGAACTAGGCCTAGTTGACAATGCACAAACCTACAAACCCTAAACGCACAAACACACAAACAAACTGGTGTTAGTGAGAGAGAGATTCCACTATAGACTAACTCACAGACATGCAGATATCACGCCAATGTTAGCCATAAACACACTTCAAGAACTATAGGCCTAGTTGACGACGCACAAACCTACAAACCCTAACCGCACAAGCAAACACACAAACCAACGGGTGTTGGTGAGTCCTTTTGGCAACCTCTATGGTATCCTTGGGGATCCTCGACATTGACATTGTTATTTTGTCATTGAGGCCCTTTTAGAGAGCCCAGAAGAGGAACTCGAGAGTGAACGGCCTGACCCATTAATAGCTCGACTGAGCGAGGTGCCCCTATTGCGCGGCCACGTGTTAGGCCGATGTTATTGTTATTGTGATGGTGGTTGGGTATTAACAATCACTCCTGTTGTTGTCGTTTTTGGTTGTTTTTGCTATACATTTTTGCTGCTTTGGGAGGTAAGTGCTGGTATTTAATGTTGTTTTTATCGTGTTGTTGTGGTTGTGAACTGTATATGGGTCATTATATATATACTGTATCTTCTCTCTCTTCTCTCTTCTCTCTCTCTCTCTCTCTCTCTCTCTATATATATATATATATATATATATATATATATATATTTATATATATATATATACATACAGACAGAGAGACATGCACATAATACATACATACACACATATACAGTATATATATATATATATATATATATATATTATATATACATATATATATATATATATATATATATATATATATATATATATATATATATATATATATATATGTGTGTGTGTGTGTGTGTGTGTGATGTTTCTATAGTTTTAATGTAGAAAACCTTATGAACCAGGAATTTATAGATTACCAATTTCCACAGGTTGCATGTAGGAGGAGTGCCCAACGGGTTTTGACAACGCCTCCTGATGAGAGAAGGAGCCTTCTCAGCCTCAGACTCAGACTGAAATAGTACCTGAAAAGAAAGAGAGAGAGAGAGAGAGAGAGAGAGAGAGAGAGAGAGAGAGAGAGAAGCCACTGTGAGGGGCAGAGAAAAGCCTGAACGATGAGTCCTTTTTAGATCAAAGTTTCAAAGGGCACAACGTAGGAACACCTGAAAAGGCTCATTAAAATCAGCAACCCCGACTAGTGATCAAGTGGAGATGAGAAAGAATGCAGTGATATTCCCAGAGCAGAAATGACCGTTTGCATCTCAAATAACATAATTTATTTTTAGCTTTTAAAGCAACGTAAGACTATTATCAAATGTCGGACAGGTATCTCGTATAATAACTTGGTCCTCGTAGCTCCTGTCCCAAAAGATATTCTTATATAGTAATTAATATTAAACAAAGGGCAATTAAACGGAGACCCAAAACACCTATTTCGGTGCTACTTTGGCTTGTTATCTACATGGCGGAAGCTCCTGCGGACGCCGCGTTTAGTACTAGCCCCTCGGCGATTAAAGTATTACATGCACCCATTTCTATATTGTGTGGCCGACAACTATATTAATAATAGTAAATGGTTGTATATAATACTTTAATCCCTGAGGGGGCTAGTACTAATCACGACGTCCCAAGTACTAGCCCATCAGGGGTCAAATTATTACATGCACCCATTTCTATATTGTGTGGTCGACAAATTATATCAATAATAGAAATGGTTGTATATAATACTTTGATCCCTAAGGGGGCTAGTACTAAACACGGCGTCCCAAGTACTAGCTCCTCGGAGATCAAAGGATTATATACGCCCATTTCTATACTGTGTGGCGGACAAATTTTACATTAATAATAGAAATGGATGTATATAATACTTTGATCCCCAATAGGCTAATACTAAACACGGCGTCCTAAGTACTAGCCCCTCGGGGATCAAAGTATTACATACACCCATTTCTATATTGTGTGGTCGACAAATTGTATGAATAACAGAAATGGACGTATATAATACTTTAATCCCAGAGGGGCTAGTACTAAACACGGTGTCCCAAGCATTAGCCCCTCGGAAATCAAAGGATCATATACACCCATTTCTATACTGTGTGGTCGACAAATTATACTAATTATAAAAATGGATGCATATAATACTTTGATCCCCGAAGGGCTAGTACTAAACACGGCGTCCCAAGGAGCTTCCGCCATGTAGATAACAAATCAAAGTAAATATAGAAATGGGTGTAAATAATACTTTGATCCCCGAGGGGCTAGTACTAAACACGGCGTCCCAAGGAGCTTCCGCCATGTAGATAACAAGCCAAAGTAGCAGCCCTATTTCTTACCCACGCCCCAAGAACCCCACGCAGAAAAACGCACCAAGAACGTCAGGTCTTGCGCAAAGCACCTTAATGTCTTTGAACTCTCATTTCGTCACGCCGTTCGCTACAGATATGGAAAGCAAACCAGATGGAGGAATGGAATGCAAATTTTCCTGCTGGAATGGACGCTCTCATTGCCGCCATTTGCATAAGTATTGGGTCAGGTGCTGATGTCATTATTTTGAGCGAATGGCAATTTTTTTATCTTTGTTTTATTGCCTGTTTGTACTTGCTCATATGCTTATTGAATAGTAACTATGCTTGTGTATTTTAAAGTATTTATTGACCAGTAGAGGAAATAGATCTTGAAAGCTTAATTGTGTTTCGTAAAATAAAAGAAAAAATAAAATTGAGGGAAAACCACATTTACGCAACTCGAGAGAAATTCTTGAGAAGCAAAACTCGTTTTGAAGGAAGCGAAGCGGAGAGAGAGAGAGAGAGAGAGAGAGAGAGAGAGGAGAGAGTGTTGCGTAGTCTACTGTAAATGCAATAGAGTGGTAGGTGAATTGATAGATAGATGGATATGAAGAGAGAGAGAGAGAGAGAGAGAGAGAGAGAGAGAGAGAGAGAGAGAGAGAGGACAGCACTATATACCCAATATAGATTAGAGAGAGAGAAAATAATATAGTCTAAAAACGAGAGAGAGAGAGAGAGAGAGAGAGAGAGAGAGAGAGAGAGAGAGAGAGAGAGAGAGAGAGAACAGCAATACATACCCAACATAAGACGTAGAGAAAGACAGAGAACACAGTGAATAGTCTAAATAATAAACGAGAGAGAGAGAGAGAGAGAGAGAGAGAGAGAGAGAGAGAGAGAGAGAGAGAGAGAATAGTGTATGAGTCTAAATGAAAAAGATGGATATAAAGAATTGAGAGACAGATGGATATGAGAGAGAGAGAGAGAGAGAGAGAGAGAGAGAGATAACAGCACTATATACCCAATATATATTAGAGAGAAAGGTACAGAAAATAATGTATAGTCTAAAATGAGAGAGAGAGAGAGAGAGAGAGAGAGAGAGAGAGAGAGAGATAAAGCACTATATACCTAATATATAACAGAGGAAGATAAAGAGAGCGATGTAATATATAAAAACAGAGAGAGAGAGAGAGAGAGAGAGAGGTTCTCTTTCACCCCGCAGCACAGACCTTCAATCAGTGATACCCATAATGCCCCTTTACAAGCCCGTAACGGGCGGCACAGGGGCATTTCACAGACGCTTACCGTCTTTGTTATGGAAAAATCCTATGGCCTCAATAGAAGCGGCTTTATGCAAGTTCTAGGAAAAGAACTCTCTTGTTTTCGTATACGCTTCAGGGCGTTTTGTTTTTTCTTTTTTTTTTTTTTTTAGTTTTGCGTTGTTGCGTTATTTCTGTTTGCGCCGTTGTTGTCGTTGTGACTTTTGTTATTATTATTATTATTATTATTATTATTATTATTATTATTATTATTATCATTTCTTTTTTTAATATGATTGTATTTCATAATTTTGATATTATTATTATTATTATTAATAATAACATTACTCTTATTATTTTTTAATATGGTTATTACTATTTTCATAATTTTATTATTGTGTATTATTATTATTATTATTATTATTATTATTATTATTGTGTGTGTGTATCTGGTCGATTTAATATGGAATCTTGTGGTTTCATATATTCTTTTTTCTTCTACGCTTATCTCCAATATTAACGTAAAAGAGAAAAAACTATAAGGAAAATTGAGAAGATTAAATAAATTAACTCTAATAATAATAATAATAATAATAATAATAATAATAATAATAATAATAATAATAATAATGCACAACCGTCCTATTTAACAGGACTTAATAGAGATCTACTTTTACTTTTATTATTATTATTATTATTATTATTATTATTATTATTATTATTACATGCCTCTATGTCTATATCTCCATCTCCCCATAGGTGGGGTAGCGCCGTCAGTGCACCTCACGTGGTACACTGTAGGCATTACTTGAGGGTCTTTGCAGCGTCCCTTCGGCCCCTAGCTGCAACCCATTTTCATTCCTTTTACTGTACCTCCGTTCATATTCTCTTTCTCCCATCTGACTTTCCACCCTCTCTAACAATTATTGCGTGGTGCAACCGCGAGATTTTCCTCCCGTTACGCCTTTCAAACTTTCTTAGAGTCAATTTCCGTATCAGCGCTGAATGACCCCATAGGTCCCACCGCTTGGGCTTTGGCCTAAATTCTATATTTTATTCTATTCTGTTCTATGTCTCCATCTATCGAAAACTATATGTCCTCATTGCATTGATTTCAACATATAGAGGAACAAAGACGATTAATAGGACAGAATATCATTAATTTCTTAAGACACAATTTTATTAATGCCTTGATCTTAACGATTTCGGTCTAATGAGCAAATAAAAATATTTAACGGTAGTTAGTACTATCTAAATATGATGAAAGATTGTTTTTTTTTTTTTTTTACAAAGAAAGAATGTCCGGAAATTGTTGATGCATAGTCTTCGAAAATCTAGAGTTAAAATGTATGAAGTTACCACCAGAATAATATTTACTATACAGCTCGGAGCATAACATGAAAACGTCTACAAGATTCAGTAATTAAAAAGATTTTAACTGATTCAGTTATTCATCAGTTGTCTGGAATCAGCGCTGAAGGAGGAGTGATGACGTAATCGACCTTGGCATTAACAAGTGAAATGTGATAGCTGGACGTAAAGCAGTCAGATTTGGGTTAATAATTCAAACTTAAGATTAAGATTCTTTACATTTTTTATTGTCCGTAATATACTGAGGAACGTAAGAAAGTTGAGGGTTAATGATTGCTGAAAGCAAGTGTAGGCCTAACGATGCCTTTTTGAATATTGTTGCCTTAAAACCTGAAGTGCGGAATTATATTTACTGCTCTGAAATTTCTGTCAGATGACGCGTAATGATAGACTTAACCAGAGTATTTATACAAACAAAAATAGAAATTTACTCCTTTCTAGACTATAAATAAATCTGACCCGATTCTTTCAATACGAACAAAATCTTCAAGGTTTACTGTGGCTGAGCAAAACGAGAGAAAATTCATTTGATTTTGAATGAGCAAATTTGTTTTTAAGATTAAAAAGAATTCTGTGAATGCGGATATACTCAGCGCAAGAGAGCTTATAGAGTCATTTTAAGAACTGGAACAAAGACACCAAACTCGTCATGACCTCTTGTAAACAGACGTAGGACCTGTCTTTCTGACAGACAAAGAATTCTGGAAAAAACTGGAAGAGAAAGAAAGTTCCACATTTCTAAGATGAAAAAGATGGATTTCTGGGGGAGTCGGTTGGTTCTAGAGTTTGCAATGCTCCCTGAATAATTGTAGGGGTGAGAGAGCTACCGAGAATCCTGTGATTGTGTGTTCGTGAGTTGGCGATTACAGTGAAAGCGTCACGTACATTTCTTACCGATATCTTCTTGCTAAAGGGGACATGGCTGCTCCGTGAGATGGCGATGATATCTCTTATTTAATTGCCATTAAAAGCTTGCCACTCACTTACAGATTTCGTAACATAAGCCTAGGTGGCCGTACCCCATCACACGTGGAAACTTAAACCGCCAACCTGGGTTTCATCCGCTTTATCTATCAGCCTATTAATTTTCTTGCTGTTATCTGCTAGTCTAATCCTGCTCTAGAGGGTAATACTTTCCCTAGCCATGCAAAATGTGACATATTTTCCTCCATACTTCATGGCAAGATACGATTACATATCCTGCAGCTTATCTCGATTGCTAACGATTACCGTACAGGGCTTTAATTTCGCGATAGGGATTTACTTCTCGTTTTTCCTCAACTGAAATAAATAACTGTTTTTTCTTTTTATTCGCGTAGCAATAGTTTAATGGTCGAAACGTCTTCCATACCAAGTATTTATTAAAAAAGACATATTCATAATCGCTGGTGAATGACTTCGCGAACTTTTTATAAAACTCGAATTTAGCGAATATAAAACCTGTTAAATTTTCACAGCGACCTCCAGGTTCTCCAACTGCTTTGTTCCGAACGAACGGCCAGAAATAACCTGTTCAGCTATTTTGGGCTTGAATGAGGGTTTTTTTTTTTATATATAATTGAAACAGGGGCTAAGAAAATTTTACTACGCCTTAAACAAACTGATGTGGCCTTAATTAACATGTCTCTCTCTGCGGAACAATTAGGCGAAGGACATATTAGTTAAGACCCTATGATTAAGATTGAAGTTCTCGTGGTTTTTATGAATCCGGAGAATAACTCTTATTCATAAAACAGTTAAAAAACCCTTTTTTTTTTATTTTAAAGGAAGACTCCAGAAGTTTCTGAAATTACTGCTTACTGTTATTACATATATTCTTATACAGAAACAGAAACATAATATTTGATTTTTACAGGTTTGGTGCGAAACTGAGAATCCTCAAACCATCACAGCCCTGAGAACATGTCTGCATTGTCATGGAAACTATGGTGCCATCATTCAACACCTAACAGATACCAAGGGCATAGAAGGCCTGAAACTGAAAAAAAAAAAACTTATATAACAGACCAAATTAATCCGTACGTATCAGATCAAACCAGATAATGTGATAGTAAAGGTTATCTCAATGTACTGTATATAGAGAAAAATAAAAATTTATATTAGTTTTATTGCAGACCACTGAGCTGATTAACAGCTCTCCTAGTGAAGGATTAGACTTATTTTACGTGGCTAAGGACCAATTGGTTACCTAGCAACGGGACCTACAGCTTATTGTGGAATCCGAACCGTTATACCGAGAAAATGAATTTCTATCACCAGAAATAAATTCCTCTAATTCTTCCATTGGGTGGCGGAGACTCGAACTCGAGTCTAGCGAGTGCTAGGCGACAACTCTACCGACTCTCCCAATGGAGAACTTGTATATAGAAAAATCAACAGTTTAACCTGCAAATGTAGATCGAGTACACATTGCCATCTATACTCATTATTCAAATAGCAGCGAACAACAAGGCTGAGAGAGAGAGAGAGAGAGAGAGAGAGAGAGAGAGAGAGAGAGAGAGAGAGAGAGAATGTATACTTTAAGAAATTCATAGTCAGAGGTCAGCCAATCAGAAGTTCTATGTTAAATGAAAATTATTCTTTAGACTACAAGTTTTGATAAACTAACCTACAGTGGAAAGTGAATGAAAAAAAAATTACCTGTTCAAAGTTTTCATTCTGACTTCGCCTCATGAAGGAAGATAGAAAATACTGTTCACAATTTAACTGAAACTGCTTAATTCTAAATACACACACACACACACATACTCATATACATTCTAAAATAATGGGAAGTTGCAGATATGACTAAAGTAATATGAATGTTATTCGCGCATGCTTACAGACACACATACATACAGTTATTAAAATGCAAATAATAGTAAGTAATAAATAAATAATGATAAATAGTAATAAATTTATTTTGCATAAATATGCATAAACATTTCAGAAAGAGAGAGAGAGAGAGAGAGAGAGAGAGAGAGAGAGAGAGAGAGAGGAAATGCTATTTACACTATTATCTAAGACAGCCACCTCAGGACTTGTCTGGAGTTCCCGAAATAAATTCATCCTGTTTATTCTTCTTTTTTTATAACCTTTTTAGTAGGTTACTTTTACCTCAAGTTTGTTCTTTAAAAGAAAAAAAATTGCTTAATTCTGAGACTGGGTTACAGGGTTAGTTTTGCACTTATTTAATTTTGTGTCTTTCCTGATATAGAGTCTGACACTGCGTCAATTTTCCTAAATTTTCTGATGACAAGTTAGGTTTAGGAAGCTACTATCAGTTGAGAAATATCTAATTTCTTATTTTTATCATTTAAAACTGTAATTGTGGGATGAAAGTTTATATAAACTAACATGCCGTTGTTGTAAAAAAAAACCACAAACTGGAAAAAAATATATTCAAGAAATCCACTGTGTTTTCTCAAGTTTCTACTCAAAGTGCGACACTGATCTGTTATCAAACATGCCGGACGCAAGCCTGGATAAAAGAGAATTTACCGTCAAGTAAACGACCCTTTATAGAAAAAGAAGAAGAAGAAGAAGAAGAAGAAAAATATTAGTGACACTTGCAACAAACCACAGTGGTCAGGTGCGGGTTACAATGTGTCTTATAAGACCAGAAAACCATTAAGAGGAGAGTCGAAAACATTCCACACAGATAAAAAAAGAAAAACTGAATTTTCACGATTCTTCTGTGCTTCAGGGTAATTTTTTTTGCCAATATGCCAAGTAATGAAATAAAGGTAAAAAAAATAACAATAGATTTTGACGAATGTACGACGTCTGAAAATTATCACTATCAGGATAGTCTTAACTATTGGTGCCCAGAGAACAAATTCCTGAGATATATGCTAGTATTGCACCAGCCCCAGTTTTTTTTTGCCATGCCCCTAGGTTAGGTTAGATTGGGTTAAGTTAGGTTACATCAGTACGACTGGGATTATTTGGGTGTGGGAAACATATTGAGTTTGTTTTCAAGAAGATTCTGCGGTTAGTTTTTAAGATATGGCGTCCGGCTTTTTTCAGGGAAAGGTCCCGGTACTCCACCGTAGTATAACAAACCCTCATAGATGGATTTTTACGGAAAATTCGGGAACATGAGTTTAGAATTGTGAAAAATGATCTGGTTTTAGGAATTAATTCGTACGTAATAAATTTCTCAGGGTCATTTTCTAGAATTTCCAACAAGCAAGAAATGATACAAAATCAGATAGTAAATGTGGCAAATGATTTATTAACTTACGGATTGGTTCTTGTTAAGAGGAAAAGTCTATGTACTTTTTTCTACTTTAACAACAATAGCGAGCGCCACTCTCTCTCTCTCTCTCTCTCTCTCTCTCATAAAACAGAAATCAACTTTTTACCCATAACACCATGACTCAGGAAAATCGAAGCAAACCTTGTGGGAAAGCTTTCTCTCTCTCTCTCTCTAAAAACAGAAATCAACCTTATTGCCCATAACACCATAACTCAGGAAAATCAAAACAAACCTTGTGGGAAAGCTTTCTCTCTCTCTCTCTCTCTCTCTCTCTCTCTCTCTCTCTCTCTCTCTCTCCCTTTCACGGAGTCATAGAGGATATTTATCACCCACATAATAGCAGGGTCACATTTGTAGGTTACAATTACCATTATGCAACGGATGGGCAATGAATGTGTACTCTGCCCTAGATAACACCTCTAGATGCCTCTAGTGGTTACCTAGTTTCAAGAATAGTAATAGTTGATAACAAGAATAGTAACAGGCTGATAAAACAAGAATAGAGCTCTCTCTCTCTCTCTCTCTCTCTCTCTCTCTCTCTCTCTCTCTCTCTCTCTCTCTCTCTCTCTCTCTCATTCTATTCGTCTGTTTTCCAATCCCTGTTCAACAAATTCTTTCTACCCAGAGCAACAAGTGGTTACCTAGTTTCAAGAATGGTAATATTTGTAACAAGAATAAGTAACAGGCTGTTAAAACAAGAATAGAACTCTCTCTCTCTCTCTCTCTCTCTCTCTCTCTCTCTCTCTCTCTCTCTCTCTCTCTCTCTCTCATTCTATTCGTCTGTTTTCCAATCCCTGTTCAACATATTCCACTTACCCAGAGCAACAAGAACCCTCCACACAGAGTCCCTAAACAACTGTTGTCAGCAACAGTCGACGGAACGTCGCGTTTCATACGTTCAGAGAGACGTCTGCAATTCCGTCAGCAACAAAACGTCAGCTTCGCTTGACAGACGAAGGATCAAGCATTTCCTCTTTGAGTTTGTTTATTCCCGTTATTTGCCAATGAATGGGTTGCATCAGCAGGGGCAAGATCGTTTCTTCGTTGGAGATGATATATCTTTTTGGCTTGTCACTTTTTATTTCGGAGAAGCCTTCCTACGCCGTTGAGCGTTGAAATATGAGACTCTGGATATGTATGTATTTATGTATGTATGTAAGGTATGTATGTATGTATATATGTATGATGTGTATATATATATATTTATATATATATATATGTATATATATATATATATATATATATATATATATATATATATATATATCACACATTAATAATACCACAGGTGAAATATAAGAGACAGGGTGAAGGGTCTGACCAGTTTCGACTTTATTTCAAGCCATTGACGAAGGACTGTCAATGGCTTGGGAACAAAGTCGAAACCGGTCAGAACCTATTTTTCATCTGTGTGGTAATGTGTGAGAAATGAATCACGTAAAAAGTGATAATAATCATATATATATATATATATATATATATATATATATATATATATATATATATATATATATATATATATATATATAATGTTCCTCGTTGGACGAGTCGGTGCAGTTCTCAACTAGCACTCTGCTAGGCCAGATCGAGTCTCCGACCGGCCAATGAAAAATTAGAGAAATTTATTTCTGGTGATGGAAATTCATTTCTCGTTATAATGTGGTTCGGATTCCACAACCAGGTCCCGTTGCTAGGTAACCAATTGGTTCTTAGCCACGTAAAATAAATCTAATCCTTCGGGCCAGCCCTCTCTAGGAGAGCTGTTAATCAGCTCAGTCAGTGGTCTGGTTAAACTAAGGTATACTTAACTTATATGTCACACACACATTCATACTATGTATCTGTATATATATGTATGTATATGTGTATATACATATAAATATATACAATACAAAGCCACAAACATCACTTAATATAGAATTCGTTGTATCTTGGGAATAACTTACGCCAAAGGGGAATTTTAATTAAATGGACTTCCAAGAGATGGCCGAATTGTCATAGTCTACTGTTTATCACTGTATCTGAACCAAAGGCCAAAGTTCGAATCCTTGTCGGGGAAGATGTACTTATCAGTTATGATTCCCTTTGGTTGGTTAGTTATTCCCAAGGTATTGTGAATTCGATATTAAATTATACTATCGCTTAACATTTGTGAATGAGTGTATGTTCATACATATACATACACATTCACGAATAAATACATATACATTTATATACATTTTTGTATACAGTATATGTATATTTATATATATGTGCATATGTATACAGATGTTCATTATATATATAAACATATACTTATATTTTTATATGCTGTATATGTTTATGTATATATATATGGATATATATACGTATATATGTGTATATACAGATATATAAATATCTGTCTATCTATCTATCTATATATATATATATATACACATATACATATACATATATATATATATATATATATATATATATATATATATATATACTGTACAGTATATATAGAAATATATCTATCTATCTATCTATCTATCTATATATATATATATATGTGTGTGTGTGTGTGTGTTGTGTTTGAGACCGTCTAAACGCGCGCGAGCGCGCGCGTAAGTGGGTGAAATGTGAAGAAGCCACCCACCTCTGCAACAATGGAGCGCTATTTATAGAAGCGCACATATGATTCTTCCTATTCGCCGCTTTTTGTCGAGCCATTAAATCGTTATGTCCGTCAATCAAGAGTCGTTTTGTCGCTGACGTTCGTTTGATTTTACACTTTCTTAAACGGGAGAGAAAAAAGCTGCTGTTGATGCGTTTGCAAAAGTCGGCGAATATACTGGTTTTAATATTGAGTGAATTAATCGAAATGCCCAAGTGTTTTTGCTATACATTTTTAAATCGTAGTTTTGTTCCTTACTAAAATGCAGAAGTATTTTTGTTGTTGGTTGTTAAATTGTACATTTGTTCTTGATTACAATATAGAAGTATTTTTGTTGGTGATTGTTAAATTGTACTTTTGTTCTTGATTAAAATGCAGAAGTATTTTTGTTTGTGGTTGTTAAATTGTACTTTTGTTCTTGATTAAAAGGTAGAAGTATTATTTTGTTAATTTTGGAATCATAATACTTTTGTTGTTAATTAAAACGCCAAACTGTTTTTGTTGTTAATGTAAATACAAATATTTTGAGGTGTTTATGTGAATTCAAATACGAAAATATATTGTTGTTAATTAAAACGTCAAAGTACTTTTATTGCTAATTAAAGCGTCAAAACCTCTGCGCCGTCAACAAAACAAAGAATTTTATTGTAAATCATATTGGTTTTTGAAATAAACTCCATAATACTAACAATACTATTTGTTAACAGCAGGTTCAAGTATTGCTTCTCAAAATAACCTCTGAAGTACTTTTTTGCTCGAGTAGGAATCTATTTAGAAACAATACTATTTTTTAATAGCAGGATTCAAGTAGTGCTCCTCAAAATAACCTCTGAAGTACTTTTTGCTAGAGTAGGGATCTAGTTAGAAACGATACTATTTGTCGATAGCAAGAATCAGGTATTGTATTTTAAAATAACACTACATACGAGTATAGTAGGGATCTAAATAATCACATATGATTTGTAAGGTCCCCAAAGGTAACATTTTGACATCAGTAAGAACGTCAAAACAAGCCTTGCAGTGTATAAAAAGCCAAAGCGCTTTTTCTCTGTGTCACTGGGCCATTATCTGATTGGCTACATATATTTATAGAAGGGCAGGCAGGATGTCCCATTTGAAGACTCATCACATTAAATCTAAATGTTTGCTACGCTGCGGATGGTACGACCTCTGTTGGAGGCGACGTTCAGTAGGACACACTGGAGGACGAAAACGGTTACTGAGCACGCTCAAGGGATGCGTTCTGTAGACGTTCGGTAGGAAACACTGGAAGATGAACGTGGTTACCGAGCTCGTTGAATACGTTCAGAAGGAGACACGAAATGACGAGCACGGTTACTGAGCACGTTCAAGGGGAAGTTCAGTGGAAGACCTTCAGCATGAAACAAAGGAGGCTGAAAACTGTTACTGAGTACGTTTAGAGGGACGTTTGGTTGGAGATGTTTACTAGGAAACACTGAAAGACGAAAACGGTTACTGAGCACGTTAAAGATGTTCAGTAAGAAACACTCTAGGCTGAAAACGGTTCAAGGGGACGTTCAGTAAGAGGTGTTCAGAAAGAAACACTGGAGGCTGGAAAAGGTTACTGAGTGTGATAGAGAGAACATTCAGTAAGAAAACAAAGATGTGGGGGGGGGGATGAAAAGGTTCCTGAATACATTAAAGTGGACGTTCAGTAAGAAAAACAGGGGATGGGGCGTTTGTAAAAGATTACTGAACACGCTAAAGTAGGTACGCTGAGGATGAAAAAAGGTTACTGAGCAAGTCACTGGGGGCGTTCAGAAGGAAACACTGAAGGATAAAAACGGTTACTGGTCAAGTCATAGGGGCGTTCAGTTGGAAACAATAAAGGATGAAAACGGTCACTGAGCAAGTTTAAGGAGACATTCTGTGGACTTGATCGAAAGAGGAAAAATAGTAACTCAAAACAAACTAACAGAGGTGTTTGGTAGCTATGACGGAGGGAATAGAATAATTGAGAGAGAAAAGTTAACAAATAAATCAGTTTCAACGTTTGGTCGATATGACTGAGATCACCTAGCCGAGCAGTGTTCTCTACCAGGGGGGGGGGAATTCTCCCCTGGGGGGAATTTTAGAGTTTCAGTGGGGTGGGGAAATTGTAACCACAGATCAGCAGGCTCAAGCTGGCTCTAGGAGCACACATATATTTTTCATGCATACACACACACATATATATATATACATACATATTCATATGTATATATATACATATATTCACAAAATACTAACAACTTCACCATACTGTATATATATATATATATATATATATATATATATATATATATATGTGTGTATATGTGTGTATATATATATATATATATATATATATATATATATATATATATATATATATATATATATATATATTAATCATGTCATATAATAAGACAGGGTGGTTTCGATTCCAGATTCTTTCATTTACAAAGTGTGAGCTTTCGAAGACATACAATCTTCTTCATCAGGTACCAGTCTTATTGGAGCCTAACACGAGTAGTAATATATATATGTATATATATACACTGTATTATATATATGTCCAATTTATCTTTATGTATTTATAATATATGTATATATTATATATATACATATAATCTTCTTCATACATACACCAGTCTTATTATATATATATATATATATATATATATATATGTATGTATGTATAACTGAATCAGAAGATATGGAACGTGATAATGTGTAATATATAATATATATATATATATATATATATGTATATATATATATATATATATGTATATATATATATATATGTATACATATACATACATGTAAATAACGCTCGTTTTTCAATCCCTTAAGTGTCTCCAGAAAGGCACAACCTTGTATTTTCTTCACCAATCAGCCACGGCGCCCAGTTGGCTGATTTCCTCTGAAGCTCTCAAATAAGGAAATGCAAATCTACGAATCCAAGACGAGACGTTCCTCATATTTCTATCAGACAGGAAGCCTGGTCCGCGAAACGTCATGTAAGAAGCAAGATACCATTTCATTATTGCTCACTCTTGATACGTAATACTCGTATTTCACTGACTTATTTCAGGAGGAAATTCTCACTTCTGAAATAGAAATACAGGATATTATCAATGAAGGCACAGGAACAAGCTACAACGAACTAAATGGTATCAGCGTCCTGGGCATATATAAAAAAGACACGTCAATATTTCACTGACTTATTTCTGGAGGAAATTGCTGCTTCTGAAACAGACTATCTGATAAAAGCAGGAAATTATTGATTAAGGTTTCGGAATACGATAGAATGAACTAGAAGATGCCAGCATCCTGGACACATATCAAGATGACGCGTCAATGTTTCACTGACCTATTTCAGGAAGAAATTCTTACTTCTGAAACAGTTTATCTAAAAAAAATCCAAGAAATTGTTAATTAAGGTGTAGGAAGAAGCTAGAACGAACTAAATTATTATTATTATTATTATTATTATTATTATTATTATTATTATTATTATTATTATTCAGAAGATGAACCCTATTCATATGGAACAAGCCCACTGGGGCCATTGGCTTGAAATTTAAGCTTCCAAAGAATATGGTGTTCAATCGAAAGTAAGGGAAATACAGTAAGGGGAGAGATCAGTTACCAGGAAAACAGCGACTGTGGTTGCTCTCGACAGGAAAAGGGAGATCAGGATCAATTGTGAATGTGAAAGATCTCCGTTAAAATACAACTTACGAAAAGCTGACAAACATGAGACCATCCGTCGATTGTCCAAGACATAGCTGCCAATATTAGGAAACAGAAACCTACCACCCAGAGCCTGCCACCACCACGAACCACTCTAGTTAAAAGACATAAATAAGCAGAAGTTTATTCTCCACCGATAAGCAGACCTATGCGCTCCACCAATGAATAGACCTAAGTGCCCCACCAATAGGTAGACTTATGCGCTCCACCAATGAATAGACCTAAGTGCTCCACCAATAAGTAGACATATGCGCTCCACCAATAAGTAGACCTATGTGCTCCACCAATAAGTGACCTATGCGCTCCACCAATAAGTAGGCCTATGCACTCCACCAATAAGTAGACCTATGCGCTCCACCAATAAGTAGACCTATGCGCTCCACCAATAAGTAGACCTATGTGCTCCACCAATAAGTAGACCTATGTGCTCCACCAATAAGAATACGTATGCGCTCCACCAATAAGTAGACCTATGCGCTCCACCAATAAGTAGACCTATGCGCTCCACTAATGAACAGACCTAAGTGCTCCACCAATAAGTAGACCTATGCGCTCCACCAATAAGTAGACCTATGCGCTCTACCAATAAGTAGACCTATGCGCTCTACCAAAGCCCCCATCCAGTCTCAGAGGAACAGTGAGATAAAGTACCAGCGGAAATCCTTCAAGTCCTAAGCGGAGAAGGTGCAAGCAGAAGCTGGCAAAGTTTTCCTCAATCTCGACTGTGCGTCATAACGGCATCGCTTGACGCACGGGCTAGGCATTGCCTCACTCTGTATGTGACACTGATCATGTTTTTGGGGAATGATCGTACCGTCACGTCTGGAAGGTTAATAAGCCCCCTGAGGAAGTGGTTAATCGCGTCGAGGTATCTTGTGAAACTTTCCTGAATAACAGACGTCAGGATGATGCAACAACACGAAATGGCGCTTCGGTGGACTGTTTTCCGTACGGTATCTGTAACCTCTGTCTCTGTCTCTGTCTGGCGCTCTCTCCCTCTCTCTCTCTCTCTTTCTCTCTCTCTCTCTCTCTCTCTCTCTCTCTCCCCCTCAAACACAAACACACAAAACACAATGGGACCTTTTATCGCCTAACGGATGCTGGAGACATATCACATGGGTTTTGAACTCGAATAATAAAATTAATAAGAGGTTACTGACTTAGACAGGAAACGTGAGGAAGTGGTTAAGCGGGTGTTCCACCGTGCTTCAACACGGACAGTGCTGTATTCGAAAGGCAATGGGAGAAATACCAAACGTAGCTGGGATATAGAAGGATAATTTGGCACAAAGATGAATAGAGTACCTCAGTTTAGCAGTAAACAGGAAAATGAAGAGAGATGACGCAAGAGCTCCCAATTCTTTCTCAACTCTTCTTAGAAAAGTACTAGTACTAGTACTAGTAGATATTTGGCTCTATGGTTATTCAAGAGAAATTCAAGTGATCACTTGTCAATGTTGTCAAAATAAACAGTAATTAGACAGGAGGGGGGGGGGGTTCTGTTGAAAAAAGCTGATGAAAACAAAAATAAAAGTGCAAAATTTCTCACAAACAGAGATGATAAAATTCATAAATAAGGAATTCATCACGGTTCAAAAACAGTTATAACGAGGGCAATTTATGCAAATGCATAAAATGTACAGGATAAAATGTCAAGTATGATCATTCTAATAAATATACTTTTGCTCAAAGCAATACAAAATAGCGGAAACAGCTTTCTATTCATTCAAAGGTGAAACTTTAAACAGTTTTGAGAGTGATTTAATTTAACTTGAAATAACATTAGTTTTGTTTAATCTTTTGCTTACCAAAAAAAATTTGGAAATTTATTAGGAAGCCTCCTCAGGTACTCGAGCCCGCCTATGCTTCAAAATTGAAGAACATTTTCACGCATTTTCCTCTATATCTCTGTACGTCAAAGATGCACACAAACACACACATTTGTTTATACATGTACATATATGTGTGTATATATATGTATATATATATATGTATATATTTATAGATATATATATATATATATATATATATATATATATATATATATATAATTATTATATACTAATTATTAGGCTATCAATCGAGGAAGAAAACAATAATTAGGGAACAAAAACTAATGAATTCTGCGGGAATTAGACGTTATATTTAACTTACTACTTTTTTTTTTTTTTTGCTTAGCTAATCGATTAATGGACATTGATTGTTCGGTCGAATCCTGATAAAAGATGGAAAGACGCAGAAAGATTAAAAGGTCTTTCTCTTATCAATTGGTGTCTCATGTTTCTGCTTGAATGCTGAAATCATATCTTTATACGCCACATGCGTATACGCTATGCTGTAATGTCTATTTGCATTATCGCTGAGAAAATTGCTCCGAGAAACGATGAGATACAGTTCTTATATATATATATATATATATATATATATATATATATATATATATATATATATATATACCCAGAGCATAATAATCATTTACCTTTCTCTCTATAACAAATATGCACCAGTTAATATCATAAGCCTCAGTCAATAGTAGTAATAAAAAAATAATTTAGCGTGATGAGCCGGTGAGCATTCAAGTAACGTAGTCGATAAGAATATATATATATATATATATATATATATATATATATATATATATATATATATATATATATATATATATATATATATATATATATATATATATATAATCATTTATTTCTCTCTATAACAAATATATTAATATCATATCAGTCAATAGTAGTAATAAAAATATGATTTATATATAGCTTGGTGAGCATTCAAGTAACGATAAGAATATATATATATTATATATATATATATATATAGAGATTTTAAGTTACGAGAGAGAGAGAGAGAGAGAGAGAGAGAGAGAGAGACTCATAGACAATGTCATCAATCTATCTTGACACTTCACACCTTCTGGAGGTCACTGATAACACAGATATATAATAATTACATTTGACTAAAGAAGATTATCAAAATTATGGATCACTCTTTGAAAATGAGGTCCGGAAAGAATCCATATAACAAGTTTTTATCAGCTGAACAGGTTGGACCCTAAACAAGGAATAAAATTGAATGTAATAAGAAAGACAATTATGGAAGACTTGTATTTACGCAAAGATTCGCCATTTGTTTTCCAAATTCATCTGAATAACTTTTAAAGGCGTAGTAAGTCTATTGTTCAGGGGTATCTCGTTGTACAAATCTATCAATCTAAAAATAAAGACTCCTCGATTTATGCTAACCGTGAATTTGGTCTTTACCCTTATTCTACAATAGAAATGAGTGGGGTCTTAGAACTCTCTCTCTCCCTCTCTCTTTCTGTCTGTCTGTCTGTCTCTCTCTTTCTCTCTCTCTAAATATGTATTAATGTCATAATACTGCAATAAAACATTTCGCAATTTATCCATCTATTCACTAAAACATGTTGATATCATAGCATTTAAAAAGAAGAAAGAAAGTAATAAAGGAAAAAAATAAGGAAAGAAAGTAATAAAGAAAGGAAGAAACGAGCAAATAAGTACATAATGGACACCATAATTCACCGCGAACAACCAAAGGTAACCGTCCACTCCAGTCAAGTGCTCCCATCGCAACCTGACAATTGTCTCGAACGCACCGTCTGACACTTCACCAAAGTGTGATTCCTCGAGTTTCCTTCCACTCGACTTGGAGGGTAAGGTGTTTTGGGGGGGGGGGTGACGAGTGGTCCTTTTCCCGAAATCCATTTCCCAGTTAGAGATAAATAAGGCCACTAAAGTGATAAGCTTTTGGTCGCGTCACGTCGCCGCGTAGGAAATGACGCAATGCCGTGCATTCCCCCACTGTGAATTACGAGCGTATGGCAAGGAAAGATTGAGTGAAGGGGATTCAGGTGGGTGAGGGAGACTGAGGTGGATGCGGGAGATTGAGATGAGAGAGGTAGATTGAAATGGGTGAGGGAGATTGAGGTGAGTGAGGGGGGGTGGATTCAGGTGGGTGAGGGAGACTGAGGTGGGTGTGTGAGATTGAGATGGGGAGGTACCTTGAAATGGGTGAGGGAGACTGAGGTGGGGGAGGTAGATTTGAAATGGGTGAGGGAGATTGAGGTGGGTGAGGGGGATTCAGGTGAGTGAGGGGGAATTCAGGTGGGTGAGGGAGATTGAGGTGGGTGTGGAAGATTGAGATGGGGGAGATACCTTGAAATGGGTAAGGGAGATCGAGGTGGGGAGGTAGATTGAAATGGGTGAGGGAGATTGAGGTGGGTGAGGGGGATTCAGGTAGGTGAGGGAGACTGAGGTGGGTGTGGGAGGTTGAAATGAGTGAGGGAGATTGAGGTGGGTGAGGAAGATTGAGGTAGATGAGTGGAGTTCGGGTGGGAGAGGGAGATTGTGGTGGGTGTGGGAGATTGAGATGGGGAGGTAGGTTAAGTTGGGTGAGGAAGATTGAAGTGGGTGAGGGAGATTGAGGTAGATTAGGGGGTTTTAGGTGGGTGAGGGAGATTGAGGTGGGTAAGGGAGATTGAGATGGGGGAGGTAGATTGAGATGGGTGTTGGAGATTGAGATGGGGGAGGTTGATTGAAATGGGTGAGGGAGATAAAGGTGGGTAAGGGGGATTTATGTTGGGTGAGGGGGATTCAGGTGGGTGAGGGAGACTGAGATGGTGAGGTAGATTGAGATGGGTGAAGGTGATTGAGTTAGGTGAGGGAGACTGTAGTGAGTGAGGGAGATTGAGTTGGGTGAGGGGAAATTGAGGGGGGTTAAGGGAGATTAAGGTCGGTGACAGAGAATGAGTTGGGTGAGGGGGATTGAAGTGGGTGAGAAAGATTGAGGTGGATGAGGGAGATGAGGGAGATTGAGGTGGTTGAAGGGGATGAGAGAGACTGAGATGGGTGAGGGAGATGAAGTAGACTGAGTTAGGTGAGGGAGATTGAGGTGGGTGAGGAAAATGAAGTTGGGTGAGGGTGACTGCGAAGGGTGAGGGATATTGAGTTAGGTGAGGGAGATATAGGTAGGTGAGGGAGATTCAGGTAAGTGAGGGAGATTCAGGTGGGTGAGGGAGATTGAACTGGGTTAGGGAGATTTAGTTGGGTGCCGGAGATGGAGGTGGGTGGGGGAGATTTAGTTGAGTGAGACAGATTGAGGTGAGTAGACTGAGGTGGGTGAGTGAGACTGAGGTGGTTGAGGGAGACTGAGGTGGGTGAGGAGAGACTGGGTGAGGAGACTGAGGTGGCTGAAGGGGGTGGTGAGGTGAGGTGGGTGAGTGAGACTGAGGTGCTTGAGGCGGGTTGAGGTGGGTGAGTGAGATTGAGATGGTTGAGGGAGATTGAGGTGGGTGAGTGAGATTGAAGTGGTTGAGGGGTGTTGAGGTTGGGGAGTGAGATTGAGGTGGATGAGGTGAGATTGAGATTGAGTGGTTGAGAGAGATTGAGGTGAGTGAGTGAGATTGAGGCGAGTCAGGGAGATTTAGCTGGGTGAGAGAGATTGAGGTGGTTGAGTGAGATTGAGGTGGTTGGGGTGGGTGAGAGAGATTAAGTTGGGGAGGCTTTATTATTATTATTATTATTATTATTATTAACACTCAACCAAAAAGACCACAATCTTGCTAATCACCCTTCAAAGGATAAAAGGCCCCAAGTAAGACAAAATAGAAAAACAAACAAACAAAAATCATAATAATAAAACACAACGAAAAATAAAACATCAACAAACAGAGCATCACAGGACACACGAATTTTGCATCTTTGTCCTTCAGAAGGCTCCTCGCAGAACGTGTTCCTTGTATCTGTAAAAGAATTCGAATTAATATGTATAATCTTCCTCAAGTGCTCCAGTTGCCTCTCAACGTTACCATTGTTATCAAAAGTCTTCATATTCGCCGTCGTATTATCATCATTCATATTATTGTTGTTGTTATTATTATTGCGGTTGTTTGATGCTAATACTCTGAATTAAAACTTTGGTGAAATTACCATTATCATCATGTCATTATTGCTGTTGATGTGGTTTTTATACTATAAGAGTATCATATTCCCTCAGTTATTATTATTATTATTATTATTATTATTATTATTATTATTATTATTATTATTATTAGCGGCATAATGTTAATACTCTAAAATAAACTTTTGGTGAAATTACTATTATCATCATGTCATTATTGCTACTGATGTAGTTTTTATATAATAATTTTACAATTTTCCTGTGTTTATTATTATTATTATTATTATTATTATTATTATTATTATTATTATTTTATTATTAACAGCATAATGCTAATACTCTAAATTAAAATTTCGGTGAAATTACTATTATCATCATGTCATTATTGATACTGATGTAGTT